>NC_135421.1:15451214-15751214 GCF_051991245.1 Festucalex cinctus
CGACCATGTATAGTAAGGCTTTTTTTTTTTTCTTAAACCATGTATAGTAAGGCTTTTTTTTTTTTATTTAAAAAGTAAGACCATGTATAGTAAGGCTTTTTTTTTTTTCTTAAACCATGTATAGTAAGGCTTTTTTTTTTATTTAAAAAGTAAGACCATGTATAGTAAGGATTTATTTTTTATTTAAAAAATACGACCATGTATAGTAAGGCTTTTTTTAATTTAAAAAATACGATCATGTATAGTAAGGCTTTTTTTTTTTTTAACCATGTATAGTAAGGTTTGTTTTTTTTTAAACCATGTATAGTAAGGCTTTTTTTTAATTAAAAAAATACGACCATGTATAGTAAGGCTTTTTTTTCTTAAACCATGTATACTAAGGCTTTTTTTTTTATTTAAAAAATACGACCATGTATAGTAAGGCTTTTTTTTTTTTTTTTTTTTTTTTTTTTTTACCGTGTATAGTGAGGCTTTTTTTTTTTATTTAAAAAATACGACCATGTATAGTAAGGCTTTTTTTAATTTAAAAAATACGATCATGTATAGTAAGGCTTTTTTTTTTTTTAACCATGTATAGTAAGGTTTGTTTTTTTTTAAACCATGTATAGTAAGGCTTTTTTTTATTTTTAAACCATGTATAGTAAGGCTTTTTTTTTTTTAAACCATGTATAGTAAGGCTTTTTTTTTTTAATTTAAAAAGTAAGACCATGTATAGTAAGGCTTTTTTTTATTTAAAAAATACGATCATGTATAGTAAGTTTTTTTTTTTTTTTAAACCATGTATAGTAAGGCTTTTTTTTTTATTTATTTAAAAAGTAAGACCATGTATAGTAAGGCTTTTTTTTTTTTCTTAAACCATGTATAGCAAGGCTTTTTTTTTTTCTTAAACCATGTATAGTAAGGCTTTTTTTTAATTTATAAAATACGACCATGTATAGTAAGGCTTTTTTTTTTTTTTTTTTTCTTAAACCATGTATAGTAAGGCTTTTTTTATTTAAAAAATACGATCATGTATAGTAAGGCTATTTTTTTTTCTTAAACCATGTATAGCAAGGCTTTTTTTTTTTCTTAAACCATGTATAGTAAGGCTTTTTTTTTTATTTAAAAAATACGACCATGTATAGTAAGGCTTTTTTTTTTCTTTTTTTTCTTAAACCATGTATAGTAAGGCTTTTTTTATTTAAAAAATACAACCATGTATAGTAAGTTTTTTTTTTTTTTCTTAAACCATGTATAGTAAGGCTTTTTTTTTTTTTTTTTTTTTTTAAATACGACCATGTATAGTAAGGCTTTTTTTTTTTTCTTAAACCATGTATAGTAAGGCTTTTTTTTTTTTTTTTTAAAAAGTAAGACCATATATAGTAAGGCTTTTTTTTTTTTTTTTTAAATACGACCATGTATAGTAAGGCTTTTTTTAATTTAAAAAATACGATCATGTATAGGAAGGCTTTTTTTTTTTTTAACCATGTATAGTAAGGCTTTTTTTTTTTTTAAACCATGTATAGTAAGGCTTTTTTTTAATTAAAAAAATACGACCATGTATAGTAAGGCTTTTTTTTCTTAAACCATGTATACTAAGGCTTTTTTTTTTATTTAAAAAATACGACCATGTATAGTAAGGCTTTTTTTTTTTTCTTAAACCATGTATAGTAAGGCTTTTTTTTTTTTTTTTTTAAAAGTAAGACCATGTATAGTAAGGCTTTTTTTTTTATTTAAAAAATACGACCATGTATAGTAAGGCTTTTTTTAATTTAAAAAATACGATCATGTATAGTAAGGCTTTTTTTTTTTTTAACCATGTATAGTAAGGCTTTTTTTTTTTTTTCTTAAACCATGTACAGTAAGGCTTTTTTTTTTTTTTTTTTTTTTTAAATACGACCATGTATAGTAAGGCTTTTTTTTTTTCTTAAACCATGTATAGTAAGGCTTTTTTTTTTTTTTTTTTTAAAGTAAGACCATGTATAGTAAGGCTTTTTTTTTTATTTAAAAAATACGACCATGTATAGTAAGGCTTTTTTTAATTTAAAAAATACGATCATGTATAGTAAGGCTTTTTTTTTTTTAACCATGTATAGTAAGGCTTTTTTTTTTTTTAAACCATGTATAGTAAGGCTTTTTTTTAATTAAAAAAATACGACCATGTATAGTAAGGCTTTTTTTTCTTAAACCATGTATACTAAGGCTTTTTTTTTTATTTAAAAAATACGACCATGTATAGTAAGGCTTTTTTTTTTTTCTTAAACCATGTATAGTAAGGCTTTTTTTTTTTTTTCTTAAACCATGTACAGTAAGGCTTTTTTTTTTTTTTTTTTTTTTTAAATACGACCATGTATAGTAAGGCTTTTTTTTTTTCTTAAACCATGTATAGTAAGGCTTTTTTTTTTTTTTTTTTTAAAGTAAGACCATGTATAGTAAGGCTTTTTTTTTTATTTAAAAAATACGACCATGTATAGTAAGGCTTTTTTTAATTTAAAAAATACGATCATGTATAGTAAGGCTTTTTTTTTTTTAACCATGTATAGTAAGGCTTTTTTTTTTTTTAAACCATGTATAGTAAGGCTTTTTTTTAATTAAAAAAATACGACCATGTATAGTAAGGCTTTTTTTTCTTAAACCATGTATACTAAGGCTTTTTTTTTTATTTAAAAAATACGACCATGTATAGTAAGGCTTTTTTTTTTTTCTTAAACCATGTATAGTAAGGCTTTTTTTTTTTTTTTTTTAAAGTAAGACCATGTATAGTAAGGCTTTTTTTTTATTTAAAAAATACGACCATGTATAGTAAGGCTTTTTTTAATTTAAAAAATACGATCATGTATAGTAAGGCTTTTTTTTTTTTTTAACCATGTATAGTAAGGCTTTTTTTTTTTTTTTTTCTTAAACCATGTACAGTAAGGCTTTTTTTTTTTTTTTTTTTTTTTAAATACGACCATGTATAGTAAGGCTTTTTTTTTTTTCTTAAACCATGTATAGTAAGGCTTTTTTTTTTTTTTTTTAAAAGTAAGACCATGTATAGTAAGGCTTTTTTTTTTATTTAAAAAATACGACCATGTATAGTAAGGCTTTTTTTAATTTAAAAAATACGATCATGTATAGTAAGGCTTTTTTTTTTTTAACCATGTATAGTAAGGCTTTTTTTTTTTTTAAACCATGTATAGTAAGGCTTTTTTTTAATTAAAAAAATACGACCATGTATAGTAAGGCTTTTTTTTCTTAAACCATGTATACTAAGGCTTTTTTTTTTATTTAAAAAATACGACCATGTATAGTAAGGCTTTTTTTTTTTTCTTAAACCATGTATAGTAAGGCTTTTTTTTTTTTTTTTTTAAAGTAAGACCATGTATAGTAAGGCTTTTTTTTTTATTTAAAAAATACGACCATGTATAGTAAGGCTTTTTTTAATTTAAAAAATACGATCATGTATAGTAAGGCTTTTTTTTTTTTTAACCATGTATAGTAAGGCTTTTTTTTTTTTTTTTTCTTAAACCATGTATAGTAAGGCTTTTTTTTTTTTTTTTTTTAAAGTAAGACCATGTATAGTAAGGCTTTTTTTTTTATTTAAAAAATACGACCATGTATAGTAAGGCTTTTTTTAATTTAAAAAATACGATCATGTATAGTAAGGCTTTTTTTTTTTTAACCATGTATAGTAAGGCTTTTTTTTTTTTAAACCATGTATAGTAAGGCTTTTTTTTAATTAAAAAAATACGACCATGTATAGTAAGGCTTTTTTTTCTTAAACCATGTATACTAAGGCTTTTTTTTTTATTTAAAAAATACGACCATGTATAGTAAGGCTTTTTTTTTTTTTTTTTTTTTTTTTTTTTAACCGTGTATAGTGAGGCTTTTTTTTTTCTTAAACCATGTATAGTAAGGCTTTTTTTTTAATTTAAAAAATACGACCATGTATAGTAAGGCTTTTTTTAATTTAAAAAATACGACCATGTATAGTAAGGCTTTTTTTTTTTTTTAAACCATGTATAGTAAGGCTTTTTTTTTTTCTTAAACCATGTATAGTAAGGCTTTTTTTTATTTAAAAAATACAACCATGTATAGTAAGGCTTTTTTTTTAATTTAAAAAGTAAGACCATGTATAGTAAGGCTTTTTTTTTATTTAAAAAATACGACCATGTATAGTAAGGCTTTTTTTAATTTAAAAAATACGACCATGTATAGTAAGGCTTTTTTTTTTATTTTTAAACCATGTATATTAAGGCTTTTTTTTTTTTAAACCATGTATAGTAAGGCTTTTTTTTTCTTAAACCATGTATAGTAAGGCTTTTTTTTTTTTTTTTTCTTAAACCATGTATAGTAAGGCTTTTTTTATTTAAAAAATGCAATCATGTATAGTAAGGCTATTTTTTTTTTTTTAAACCATGTATAGTAAGGCTTTTTTTTTTCTTAAACCATGTATAGTAAGGCTTTTTTTTAAATTTAAAAAATACGACCATGTATAGAAAGGCTTTTTTTTTTTTTTTTAAACCATGTATAGTAAGGCTTTTTTTTTAATTTAAAAGACCCTGTATAGTTAGGCTTTTTTTTTTTTTTTTTTAAAAGTAAGACCATGTATAGTAAGGTTTTTTTTATTGAAAAAATACGACCATGTATAGTAAGGCTTTATTTTTTAATTTAAAAAATACGACCATGTATAGTAAGGCTTTTTTTTTTTTTTTTAAACCACGTATAGTAAGGCTTTTTTTTTTTTCTTAAACCATGTATAGTAAGGCTTTTTTTTTTTTTTTTTCTTAAACCATGTATAGTAAGGCTTTTTTTATTTAAAAAATACGATCATGTATAGTAAGGCTTTTTTTTTTTTTTAAACATGTATAGTAAGGCTCTTTTTTTTCTTAAACCATGTATAGTAAGGCTTTTTTTAAAATTTAAAAAATACGACCATGTATAGGAAGGCTTTTTTTTTTTTTTAAACCATGTATAGTAAGGCTTTTTTTTTTTATTTAAAAAGACCATGTATAGTAAGGCTTTTTTTTTTATTATTTAAAAAGTAAGACCATGTATAGTAAGGTTTTTTTTATTGAAAAAATACGACCATGTATAGTAAGGCTTTTTTTTTTTATTTCAAAAATACGACCATGTATAGTAAGGCTTTATTTTTATTTAAAAAGTAAGACCATGTATAGTAAGGTTTTTTTTTTTTATTTAAAAAATACGACCATGTATAGTAAGGCTTTTTTTTTTTTTTTTTTTTTAAACCATGTTTAGTAAGGCTTTTTTTTTAAATTAAAAAAATACGACCATGTATAGTAAGGTTTTTTTTTTTTTTTTTTTAAATACGACCATGTATAGTAATGCTTTTTTTTTTTAACCATGTATATTAAGGCTTTTTTTTTTTTAACCATGTATAGTAAGGTGTTTTTTTTTTGTTTTTTTTTAAACCATGTATAGTAAGGCTTTTTTTATTTAAAAAATACGACCATGTATAGTAAGGCTTTTTTTTTTTTTTTTTTAAAGTAAGACCATGTATAGTAAGGCTTTTTTTTATTTAAATAATACGACCATGTATACTAAGGCTTTTTTTTTCTTTTTAAACCATGTTTAGTAAGGCTTTTTTTTTATTTAAAAAATACGACCATGTATAGTAAGGCTTTTTTTTTTTTTTTTTTTTTAAACCATGTATAGTTAGGCTTTTTTTTTTTTTTTTTTTAAAGTAAGACCATGTATAGTAAGGCTTTTTTTTTTACCATGTATAGTAAGGCTTTTTTTTTTATTTAAAAAGTAAGACCATGTATAGTAAGGCTTTTTTTAAAAAAAAATTTTAAACCATGTATAGTAAGGCTTTTTATTTTTAATTTAAAAAGTAAGACCATGTATAGTAAGTCTTTTCTTTTATTTAAAAAATACGACCATGTATAGTAAGGCTTTTTATTTATTTATTTATGTTTTTTTAAACCATGTACAGTAAGGCTTTTTTTTTTTTATTTAAAAAATAAGACCATGTATAGTAAGGCTTTTTTTTTTTTTTTTAAACCATGTATAGTAAGGCTTTTTTTTAATTAAAAAAATACGACCATGTATAGTAAGGCTTTTTTTTCTTAAACCATGTATACTAAGGCTTTTTTTTTTATTTAAAAAATACGACCATGTATAGTAAGGCTTTTTATTTATTTATTTATGTTTTTTTAAACCATGTACAGTAAGGCTTTTTTTTTTTTAATTAAAAAAATACGACCATGTATAGTAAGGCTTTTTTTTTTTTTATCATGTATGGTAAGGCTTTTTTATTTTTTTCTTAAACCATGTATAGTACGGCTTTTTTTTTAATTAAAAAAAATACGACCATGTATAGTAAGGCTTTTTTTTTTTTTAAACCATGTCTAGTAAGGCTTTTTTTTTTTTAAACCATGTATAGTAAGGCTTTTTTTTTTATTTAAAAAATACGACCATGTATAGTAAGGCTTTTTTTTTTATTATTTAAAAAGTAAGACCATGTATAGTAAGGCTTTTTTTTTTTTTTTCTTAAACCATGTATAGTAAGGCTTTTTTTTTTTTAAACCATGTCTAGTAAGGCTTTTTTTTTTAATTATTTATAAAAGTAAGACCATGTATAGTAAGGCTTTTAGTTTTTGTTTTTGTTTTTTTTTAAACCATGTATAGTAAGGCTTTTTTTATTTAAAAAATACGACCATGTATAGTAAGGCTTTTTTTTTCTTTTTAAACCATGTATAGTAAGGCTTTTTTTTTTATTTAAAAAGTAAGACCATGTATAGTAAGTCTTTTCTTTTATTTAAAAAATACGACCATGTATAGTAAGGCTTTTTATTTATTTATTTATGTTTTTTTAAACCATGTACAGTAAGGCTTTTTTTTTTTTATTTAAAAAATAAGACCATGTATAGTAAGGCTTTTTATTTATTTATTTATTTATTTATTTTAAACCATGTACAGTAAGGCTTTTTTTTTATTTAAAAAGTAAGACCATGTATAGTAAGGCTTTTTTTTTTTTTTTAAACCATGTTTAGTAAGGCTTTTTTTTTCTTAAACCATGTATAGTAAGGCTTTTTTTTTTAATTTAAAAAATACGACCATGTATAGTAAGGCTTTTTTTTTTTTTTTTAAACCATGTATAGCAAGGCTTTTTTTTTTTTTTCTTCAACCATGTACAGTAAGGCTTTTTTTTAACGTAAAAAATACGACCATGTATAGTAAGGCTTTTTTTTTATTTATTTTTTTTTAACCATGTATAGTAAGGCTTTTTTTTTATTATTTAAAAAGTAAGACCATGTATAGTAAGGCTTTTTTTTTTTAAACCATGTATAGTAAGGCTTTTTTTTAATTAAAAAAATACGACCATGTATAGTAAGGCTTTTTTTTTTTTTAATCATGTATGGTAAGGCTTTTTTATTTTTTTCTTAAACCATGTATAGTAAGGCTTTTTTTTTTATTTATTTTTTTTTAACCATGTATAGTAAGGCTTTTTTTTTTTTTATTTAAAAAGTAAGACCATGTATAGTAAGGCTTTTTTTTTTTTAAACCATGTATAGTAAGGCTTTTTTTTAATTAAAAAAATACGACCTTGTATAGTAAGGCTTTTTTTTTTTTTAATCATGTATGGTAAGGCTTTTTTATTTTTTTCTTCAACCATGTACAGTAAGGCTTTTTTTTAACGTAAAAAATACGACCATGTATAGTAAGGCTTTTTTTTTATTTATTTTTTTTTAACCATGTATAGTAAGGCTTTTTTTTTTTTATTTAAAAAGTAAGACCATGTATAGTAAGGCTTTTTTTTTTTTTAAACCATGTATAGTAAGGCTTTTTTTTAATTAAAAAAATACGACCATGTATAGTAAGGCTTTTTTTTTTTTTTATCATGTATGGTAAGGCTTTTTTATTTTTTTCTTAAACCATGTATAGTAAGGCTTTTTTTTTTTTTTTTTTTTAAACCATGTATAGTACGGCTTTTTTTTTAATTAAAAAAAATACGACCATGTATAGTAAGGCTTTTTTTTTTTTTTAAACCATGTCTAGTAAGGCTTTTTTTTTTTTAAACCATGTATAGTAAGGCTTTTTTTTTTATTTAAAAAATACGACCATGTATAGTAAGGCTTTTTTTTTATTATTTAAAAAGTAAGACCATGTATAGTAAGGCTTTTTTTTTTTTTTCTTAAACCATGTATAGTAAGGCTTTTTTTTTTTTTAAACCATGTCTAGTAAGGCTTTTTTTTTAATTATTTATAAAAGTAAGACCATGTATAGTAAGGCTTTTAGTTTTTGTTTTTGTTTTTTTTTAAACCATGTATAGTAAGGCTTTTTTTATTTAAAAAATACGACCATGTATAGTAAGGCTTTTTTTTTCTTTTTAAACCATGTATAGTAAGGCTTTTTTTTTTTTTTTTTTTTTTTTAAACCATGTTTAGTAAGGCTTTTTTTTTTAAACCATGTATAGTAAGGCTTTTTTTTTTTTTAAACCATGTATAGTAAGGCTTTTTTTTTTTCTTAAACCATGTATAGTAAGGCTTTTTTTTTTTTAAACCATGTATAGTAAGGCTTTTTTTTTTCTTAAACCATGTATAGTAAGGCTTTTTTTTTTTATTTAAAAAGTAAGACCATGTATTGTAAGGCTTATTTTTTATTTATTTATTTTTTTTAAACCATGAAGTCGTTTGAAAGGTTACACTCGTCTTCATTGGGAACAAAAACAAAAAAGTTCAGATATTTTATTGTTATTGTAAAAAAAATACAGGGAGAAGAAAATGTGACGCCGTCATGCGACGGTGAGGATGACCCTGTCGCGCTTCCTCCGCCGCTTCTTCTTGTCGGCCAGTCGTCCCGTGGCGTCGGCGAAGAACATCACTTCCTCTTTGCTCTCCAACTCGCGCTGCAGGAAATGCAGGGCGGCGCTGTTGAAGCCCATCACGTCCTGCAGGGAGGGAGGAGAAAAACGCCACCATGAGGATGAGGATGATGAAGCAGAGGTCAAATTTCACGTGCTTGACTTACGCGGATGTCTTGTACTTTGGAGAGCGTGTTGGTGCGCAGGTCGTCGATGATGGAGAGGAGCTTCTGGCTGCCGCAGATCCGACCAAAATGAATTCTGAGGGAAAGAAAGATGGCGGCAGGGTCGTCACTTTGTTGGGGTGGGAGGAGGTGAAAGATTGAATACCAATGAATTGGATTAACAGTTTAAATGTAAAACAAAAACGATGAAATGCTGCACCAACTCTGGTCTAAATTTTGAAAAAAATATTTCTACAAAATACATAAATTAACATTTGCTGAGACTTTTTCAATAAAATGGCATGTCGGACAAATTTTACTGACTTCTTGGATGAAAATAAATCAGTTTGACATATTACAAAAAAAAATAAAAAAAAATGCACAACTATTTTGTAAACTTTGTTTTTTAACGGGTAAAAAACAAATACAACAAAATAATTTCTTTTGATCTTTGATAAGAATAAAATAAGGCTCATTTTTCTTATTTTGGACATACAAATAAAATGTGACAAATTTTCCTGAAACTTGGGCTACAAATCAAACAATTATGGAAAGAAATATTTATTATATGAATGAGATTTTTGATATTTAGAATAAATTATGTATCGTAAGGCATTTTAAAAAAAGATGACCATACATCATCATAAGGTATCTTAAAAAAAAATGACCATGGTAAGTTTTTTTTTTTTTTTTTCAATTAAAAAAAAACAAAAAACAAAAAACGACCATTTATAATAAGGCTTTTTTTTTCTTTTTTTTTTTTTTTTTTTTTTTACAACTTTTCAACATGTATGACAAATTGTCCTGGTCATTTAAAAAAAAAAAAAAAAAAAAAAAAAAAAAAAAAAAAAAAATTCCTCCTCCAGCTTGTCTCAAATCCTGGTTTAGTACATTTGTAATGTGGGCATTATTGTCGTTGGACTGACTTGAGCAGGAAGAAGAGGCAGCGGCACACCAGCTCCACCTCCAGACCGCTCCGGATGAAGCCGTTGAAAAGCTCCAGCAGATCGGGGACGTACGGGAACGGCAACACCAGCAGAGACACCTCCAGCTCGCTGGCAACAAACAACACACATAAATAACTGACACAAGTACACAACAACACAGTAACACTTGCATTTCATCACTCATTCATTTCATTTAATTGAGCGCAACGTAGGTCATGCTGGTGCTAATTTTTTTTTTTTTTTTTTGAGAGCCGCCTCTCACCTGGATCGGACTTTCTTGACCACATCAAGAACGTAGCGGGATGGCTGCAAGTGACAAACACACACAAACAAATAAGCACACAATTTAAAACAAAAAAACAAAACGGCAGTGCGGTGGTCAAATCTGAAACTCAGGCCAGATGAAAAATAAATACAAATACGGCTTACAATTATGGGACAAATGTGATGCACAACAAAGACATCTGGAAGGGGAAAGAAAATAGAAAAAAAGGGGAAAGTAAGGGATTAAAAGATGACAACAAAATGAAAATGGCCCAAAATACCAAAAAATAATAATAATAATAAGGTCAAAGGGTCAAGTAATGAAGGACAACAACGAGAAGTGAAAAAAAACAAAACATAAAAAAAAAGAGGCCAAAAATAGGGAAAAAATAAGAAATTACCGGTAGATAAAAAGGAGCAAAGACAAGCAAAAGTGTAAATAAAAAAATTCATGTTTTGGGGAAGCGATGATTATTATTATGATTATGATTTATTATTATTATTATTATTATTATTATTATTATTATTATTATTATTATTAAATGAGGAATATGACTTCAAATATTGCCTACAAAGCTAATACGAGAACAAGGTTTGACTATCCACTGTCAAAAAAAAAGAAATCTTGGAAAAGATCAATTAATTCCATTTCCATCATTTGCTACTGGAGAGAAGAAAGGAAAAAAAAAAAAAAAAGAAGACTCACTGAAATGTTTCCAAAGGCCACAAGGACGGGATTTGGCTCGGGGAGAGGCAACTGCAAGTCAAACAGAGAAAGCGTCACCAAAACTGAAAGATAACGCCGACTTTACGTGACGACTGTCTCACCTCCTTCCCGGCTCGCTCGCAGGCGTATTTATGTTCTTCCAGCTTCCTGTTCTCCCCACGGAGGAGCTCCAGAGCCTCCATGATGCGTTCGGCCTGGTTAGTCAGGACACATTTTCATCATCAGCTTTTTCCCATGAACAACATTCCCATTAAAAATGCTCATCGTAATGCGTTCTGCTAAAGTCAACTCACAGCTTTGACCGTCTCCACTGTTTTCTTGCTGGCTGGTGCGGCTTCGCCTGCTGTCTCTCCAGGTACCTGCGGAATCACCAAGGAAACACGTGATTGGCTGCAAACTAGAAGACAGATCGAATGCTAACAGCTAGCATGCAAAAACGTAGAGGAAATGCCACAGCAGAGCAGTCAAGATTTCATGCTTATGCACCTTTAAGTCAGCTAAATTGAGCAAACGCAACATGCTAACAACTATGCTAACGTCTCGTCTCTTCAGCGTCCCTCTGCCAGGCAGAACTGCCACGCAAACACGCGACGACACTTAATCCGACTCATGCTAACAGTTGGTTAGCTATCCAGTTTACAGAACGCACAATCGGCGATTCATTTCACTTTGACACCTTTAGTCAGGTACCTTTTCAAATGGGACTTGAAATGCTAGCATGCTAACAACCGGTCTCACATGGCGAGTGCTAATGTGCTACTGCTGAGACATGTTGAATGCTAACATATGATTTGCATGATAGCAACTCAAGAAGGATTTTACACCAACCGATCAAATGCTAACAGCTTGCATGCTAACATCCTGGTCTCATCAATCAACACTAGGAACCACTGACCTATATATATATGATTGGATAGCGCATACACGCCTGTGCAAGCCGTTGAAGTCACAGGGCGGCCATCTTGTTACTCCCACCTCGCAAGCAGACTACTGTATCAACTAGACAAAGTGCCATTTCTGGAGAAATTGCGTGGGAATGCTGAAAGGCTGAATGCTAAGCTTAATGCTTATGAAGCAAATTGAAGGATAAATTATGTGAAAATTACGTAGTAATTAACTATTAATTACTAGTAATAGCAGTAGTATTACTGATAATTAGGAAATAGTAACTTATAGTTAAATGACAAATAAAAACCCATCCATTCATTCTAAGTCAGTAGACAGCAGTAGTCACCTCTCATAAATTACTAGTATAGTGAAGTTCTTTCATTCATCTATTTTTAAGCAATGCCTATAACCCTCTTTTGCATCTTTGGGTGCTGGGGCTAAAGAAAAAGGATTTTCACCTAACTTCTAAAATCAGCTAACTTTTAAAACAACTAAATCCCGCACAAAAAAATAAATATAGGATGCCATGTCAGTCTACTTGGCACAAAACTCCTTGTCCAATCAGATGGCACCTTAAAATCACGTCACTTCAGCAGCGTTCCATTAATAACATTATTCATGATCATCATCAGATTAACAGAAGCCGAATTTATCAGCCAACAAGAGAAGGAAAACATGTCGTCAGACGTTAACTTAGGTCATATATAGTAATATTTCTGTGATTTAAAAAATCTAATGCAGTTTAGAATGTTTTTGTGTGCAAAAAGCATTCACATTCTGTTTTATGCTAGCATCTTAGGATCCTGTAAATGGTGGTATGGCGAGAAACGTTTCTTGGGAGGAGCAATATGACGGCCTTGCGACCTCAAACGTCTTGGCCTATCAGCTATGCAGTCATATATATGGATCGGTCGCTTTTCATAATAGCAACATGACAAGAAAGATTTTACAACCAACCGATCCAATGCTAACATGCGAACAGCTTGCATGCTAACATCCTGGTATCATCAACTGACACAATCACCACTATGAAACCATGTTTCTATGTCTCTATGTGTCTAATGTAGCTAAGATGAAAGCTAATATGATGACCTTACAACCAGAAAGTTACGGTCAGTTTGCGACTACACGAAAGCATGTTTCCACAGTGAGCTTCTTTTCAAAAAAATCTCGCGCAATGTAGTGCACATCACAGCTGGCTGCTTCCGTCTGGCATGTGCCAAAACATGCTAATATGCTAACAGAAGCGACGTACGCCAAGATGGCAACTTACCACCAAAACATGCTAGTATGCTAACAGAAGCGACGTACGCCGAGACAGCAACTTACCACCAAAACATGCAAATATGCTAACTGATGCGACGTACGCCGAGATGGCAACTTACCACCAAAACATGCTAGTATGCTAACAGAAGCGACGTACACCGAGATAGCAACTTACCACCAAAACATGCAAATATGCTAACGGACGCGACGTACGCCAAGATGGCAACTTACCACCAAAACATGCTAGTATGCTAACAGAAGCGACGTACGCCGAGACTGCAACTTACCACCATAACATGCTAATATGCTAACAGAAGCGACGTACGCCGAGATGGCAACTTACCACCATAACATGCTAATATGCTAACAGAAGCGACGTACGCCGAGATGGCAACTTACCACCAAAACATGCTAATATGCTAACGGATGCGACGTACGCCGAGATGGCAACTTACCACCGAAACATGCTAAAAGAAGCGACGTACGCCGAAACGGCAACTTACCACCAAAACATGCTAATATGCGAACAGAAGCGACGTATGCCGAGATGGCAACTTACCACTGGAGCGTCACCTTTGGCCAAGCTCTCCTCAAACTCCGCCTCTCGCTCCTGTCAAAACGAATGAGAAATATGGCTCAATGACATCAAGCGTCAAAATGATGATGACGTTTTGTTCCTTACCATCTCGCGTTCCTCCTCGAGGATGACGGGCTCCCTGGTCCTTTCCCACAGGCGCAGGGACTTGTCGTGCGACGCCGACACCAGATGGTCGCCGTTGGGGCTGATGCTCAGGCACCACACCTCACGATGGTGGCCCTTGGAAAAGAAAAAAAATAAAATTCATTTCAAGTTTTACAAATGCATTAATAGTATACAGTCGGTTTCAGATTATTATGAAATCCAACAAAAGATGGCCGTTGCCGAAGTTTCTGCGAGGAAAAAAGGGAAGAAATGAAGCTAACAGGACGGGAAAGGTGTCACGCCGCCACGCTGGTGGCGGGCCATGCTTTTATTTTGTAGTCATGTTTCCTGGTTTATTTTGAAATCACCAACTCCCCTCTCACCTCAGGTCACTTACCCTTCCGTCTGCTCAGCTCATTACCGGTCCACGCCCTTGATTGTCTTCACCTGCTACCAATCACCCCGGTCATAAAAGCCATCACCCACCACCTGCAGTTTGCCGAAGTGTCACAACCCGTGCATGGAAGCGTCCTCACAGCCCTTGAACCACAGTCCTTGTTTTTGCCTTGCCTTGCCTTGCGCCCTTAGTTTGCCCCTTGTTTTCCTCCCTAGCGGAGCGCTTTTTGTTGTCCCCGTTTTTGAGTGCCCTTTTTGTCTCTCCAGTTTGGAGCTCTTTTTGTTCAGCATTTTTTCCCTCTTTAAGAGGCGTCTTGTGTTTCCTGTCATTAAAACTGCAGCCTTGTTGGCCAACTTACCATCTGCGTCTGAGTCCTACCTCTTCACGTCGTGTCAAAAGGGAAAAGCAACGGAAAAAGGAAAGATCAAGAAAAGAACATACGAGTAAAAAAAAAACGGTAATCTGATGAAAACAGAACACTAATGATTATGAATCCTATCATCTGATAGTTCACAAGAAAAAAAAATTGTATAGTGTATAACTAATTTTGTTCTGCCTCCCATTTATTTTGGGTCTAATTCCAACCATCAACCACTAGATGGCGAGTATGTTTGACACAGTACATTTGAAAGAAGAAGAATGAAAACAGGAAGTATTTCAAGCTCAGGCTTGTTTTTGCCACTGATCTCTATACATATATGACTGGAAGGCCGCTAGGCCAAGACTTTTGAGGTGGCGAGGACGCCATATTGCTACTCCCAAGAAGCGTTTTTCGCCATACCATCTGATACATTTACAGTATCCAAATTGGAGAACATTTGAGACAGTACTTACTCGTAGAAATAGCATGATTTATGGCGTTTTCAAATTTTTAAACATAAACAAGAGGATTCAGACATTTTACAACTTGCCTTAAATACATGTGTAAATGATGTGCTTCATGATGGCATGTATTAAACTACAGGAGGAAACTTGTATATTCTTTAAATTAAAGAACTATAACTGTAATTCAACAAAAGACAGCCTATAGTTTATACAGTCGTCTGCTCACGAGGTGGGAGTACCAAGATGGTGTATGGGCTATCGGCTATCCAGTCATATATACAGGTCAGTGGTTTTTGCTGAAGGTTCTTGAGTGTCAAGTCCTCTTCAATCCTGCTTTTTATGCTTACAGAAAATGACGACTGTAAGTTCCCTTGATGATGTTCATCTTTGGGCAGGAGTATTGATGTATATTGTCAGATGATAATTATGTTAGTTTGGGGGGGGGGGGGTAGTATTTGTTGACTGTAAACAGAGTGGGACCCTGTACAATACACACATTTCTGTCCAAGAAAGAGAGAGAGCGACTGACCTCCAAGGTCTGGATGTGTTCAAACTTGTCGGCGTCCCACTGCTTGATCTTCTTGTCCTTCCCCGCCGTGAAGAACAAATGCGTCTTGGGGACGAACTGCAGGAACATGACGCTGCGCACACGGGAAGTCCAAAGTGAGGTATTGGCGGGCCAGTTTTCGGGCTCACACCGTCTCAACGTGCGACCGACCTGTCGTCGTGCGCAAACATGGAGCGGTGGCAGTCGCCGAAGTCCAGACCCCAGATCTTCACGTTGCGATCCGCCGAGCCCGTGGCGATCAGCGTGCTGTCCTGAGGGGGCGCACACCAACCATCTTTCATTAGTTTGGAAACCGAGATCTAGTATCCACATCTGCAACTAAACGTTTGCATGACATTTTTGTTGAACAAATACATTTTACCGCACATTAGAAAATGAATGCATGAAAATATTGCTTTATAAAATGTAAAATAGTTAAAAAAAATAATTAAGTTAAAAGTACAGCACACATTTTTTACCTCTTCCTTGGAAATAAAATTAAATTGTATTTACATATACAAACGTGTATTATAAAATGCAATCACTTGTAAAATGTAAAAATATTTTTCAACTTCCTCACAAGTAAAAAAAAAAAAAAAGGGAAAAATAAACAGTACTATTTAATTAATGTTAAGAAAAATGTTAACTAAAAAAATAACAGAAAAAAAATACTTCCCCGTTTCACCTGCTAGTAGTTTTGGAAAATTCTGTTTAAAAAAAAAATATAAAAAATTCAAATTAAAAACCTCTGTCTTCATTATGCACCCCATACATTTTTATTAAGTTGATTAAATGAAACTTTAAAATGTTCCTTCACTTTTGCTTCTAGAATCTTTTTCTTGGCCATTGCAAAAAAATTCAACGAAAGGAACTGAAGAATCCAAATTGAAGCAGCAGACACTTGAACTCAAGTCTCACCAGCGAACATTTTCATCTCACTCACGTGTGTGATGTCCAGACAGAGGACGGGGAGCTTGTGTCCGTACAGCGACAGGAAGAACTGCACACAGACGAGAGACGAGACGAGCGATCGCATGGCCATCGTTCCCTTTTCCGAATGCGCTCCTCGTCTCCGCCCAACCGGCGGCCTTTACCTTGAGCGTGTCCGCGTAGAAGACTTTGACGGTGCAGTCCAGCAGGGAGACGGCCAGCAGCCGCTGGTCGGGAGAGAATTTCACGCACAGCACGTCTTCCTCCAGCTGTAACGTGCGTGTGTGCTTCAACGTCAGACGCCTGGGAAAGAAGAAGAAGAAAAAAAACGAGGGAAAGTAGCAGACATCGAAGAGGAGAAATAAGAAAGGGGCAAGAAAAGATGGGGGGATGGTACAAAAAGAGAAAGAGGAAAGGAGAATGGAAGAAATACATGAAAAAAGGGAATGGTAGAAAAATAAGAAAAAAAGCAGAAAAAAGACAAAAAAATAAAAGAAAATATAAATGAAAATAAGAGAAATGTGAAAGAAAAAATTAAAGGAATTTAAAAAGAGCAGAAAATTAAATAAGAAGTTTTTTTTTTTTTTTTAAATGAGGACAAATGGGATGGAAATGAAAAACGAAAGAATATTAAAAAATTAAAAAGATAAACAGCAAAGAAAATGCAATAGAAAAAAAGAAGGAACATATGCAAGAAAAACAAAAATCATAAAAAATGAAAAAACAATCAAACAGATGAACAAATAAGAATGAAAGAAATACATTAAAAGGGGGGAATGGTACAAAAAATAAGAAAAAAGAGAACAAGGAAAAAGCATGAAAAAGACAAAAAATAAAAGAAAATGGAAATGAAAATAAGAGAAATGTGAAAGGAAAAAATTAAAATAATTGAAAAAAAGAGCAGAAAATGAAATAAGTATTTTTTTTTAAAAATGAGGAAAAATTGGATGGAAATGAAAAATGAAACAAAGAAGAAAAAATGAAAAGAAAAACAGTAAAGAAATGCAAATAGAAAAAAGGAGGAAATATGCAAGAAAAACAAAAATGATCAAAAGTGAAAAAGAAAACAGATGAACAAATGAGAAGAATGAAAGAAATACATGAAAAAGGGGGAATGGTACAAAAATAATAAAAAACTCAGAGGAAAAAAAAACGAAAAAGAAAAAATAAAATAAAACAAAAGAAAATGTAAATGAAAATAAGAGAAATGTGACAGAAATATAAAATAAAATAAACAGAAATAATTGAAAAAAAGAGCAGAAAATGGAATAAGAGGTAAAAAATTAGGGAAAAATAGGATGGAAATGAAAAATGAAAGAAAGGAGATAAAAATTAAAAAAGAAAAACAGCAAAGAAAATGCAAATAGAAAAAAGAAGGAAAACATGCAAGAAAAGCAAAAATGATCAAAAGTGAAAAAAAAAAGAAAAAACAAGGGAACAAATGAGAAGAAAGAAAAGAAAAACATGAGGGGAAATGAAACATAAAAAAAAGCAATACGGAAGATAAAATGAAAAAAATAAATCTTTTTCTAATGTACATGCCGTGGACTAGGTGGCGCACTCAAAATAGTTTTTGGAATAAAGTTCAACATTTGAAACTTACTTGTGCCCACTGGCCTCGTCCTTCACCAACTCAAAGTCCCACAACTTCACCGTCTTGTCCGCACCTCCGGTCACGATGCCCCGCTACACACACAAACAAACATTGCAAATTCAAACAACTAAAAACTGGAAAAAGAAAAAAAATAGCGAAAAGAGCAGAAAAGACAAAAAGTGTGGAGAGGAAGCGGTGTTTGTTGCCAAGTTTGCCTGTACCTGGTCTGGCGCCAGGCACAGGGACCACAGCGCCCCCCGGTGGCCATCTAGCGTCTCCAGGAGGCTTCCCGATGCCAACTCAAAGATCAGCAGATTCCCGCTCTGACGCCGCCCCAAACAAAAGCAAAAACACAACACGTGATTGGCTAAGACGTAAGTTTGCTAAGGGGGCGGAGCATCACAGCGTCACGGGCGGGGAGGGGGGTTCACCTTGGTCCCCAGGATGATCTGCCTATCCCCCGGCACGAAGAGGGAGCACAGGGCGTACTCGCACGCCATGGTGCGCACCACCTGCAGCGTCGACCTGAAGCGCAAAACAAATATTTTATCATTCAATCATCATTTCAGTGATTTGATTTTGTACAATAACAGTTGCATTATTCCTGCATAAGATATTGTTTATGTAAGATTAGAGGCCGACCGATTAATTGGCCGCCGATTATAATCGGCCGATTATTGGCCAATTAGTTGATTATTTTCCCCTTGTCTTGCCTTTTTTTTTTTTTAAGGTCATTAAAAACACTTCAAACATGTATTGTATTTCTGTTAATGTTTTATGTTATGTGTTTTGTTATGTTTCTGCAAAGTACTTTGTGACAGCTAAGGCAGTTTGAAAGCGCCATATAAATAAAAATGAATTGACTAAGTTTCTGGCGCTGTGAAAGTACCCCGAATGCTCCATTTTGCTTGCGTAGCATTAGCAACTAGCAAGGGTGTAGCGTAAGTTATTCTGTTGTCCCTACGCGTCCTTTAAGCTGTTTCATGACATTGCAGTTGGAGTTAACTGTCAAACTAAATACACAACGTTAAGAATTACAGCCAACATATATTTGAATACAAAACATGCTTCATTTTTAAAACATCGCTAGCCTAGCGCTAACAGGAAGTTAGCCAATGCTAACAGGCAGTTAGCATCGACTTTGGGAGCGTCTTTCCTTCAAAGGAATATCCATACACAAATGCTGTGGTAACACATACCCACAGATGAGATAACACTATGCAAAGGCACAAATTCTTCCCAGTGTATGAAAAACGAGTTATTTTCATAGAATTCAATCGCAACTTTCTTCTAAGCTATACTCACTTTAAGTGTGTAGCCCAATTGATGCATGGCACCACACTGCCCCCAAGAGGCCAAAACGCACTATTTGTTCTGGTTTTTTTCAGTTTGTTTATTCTATTCTTATTTTACTTTCTTGTTTTCATTTTTTTTGTCATTGTCATTTCAAGTTATATAATATTATAAAGTTGATATTTCAAGGATTCAAATACTTTCTTTTCTCAAAATTCAAGGACGTAAACATCCAAGGATTTTTTTTTGTCTTAACACATTTGTGAAACTTGTGAAAATAAAAATAACACAAGATAAAAAATATAAACGAAAAGGTTTACAGCACTTGTAAAAAAGTAAAGAATGGTTTCATTATTGACACATAAATCTATTCAAAAACCTTGCATACTTCATGAAATTTGTGGATATGGACTTCAAAGCAGAGAATGTTAATAGCGAACGTTTGCGGCAGCCATTGAAAAGGATTCGGCGACCTGTTCCAGATTTTGACGGTGTCGCCGGACGCCGACATGACGGCCAGGTTGTCGGAGCTGAAGGCCAGCGTGCGCACGTCGCTGCGATGGCCGGCCAACGTGAGGCGCGCCGTCTTGCTGGCCGTCGCCGCCGCCGACTTGTCGCGCGTCTTCAGGCTGTACGTCTCCACCGTGTTGTTTTGCAGCAGCAGCGCCACCTTCAGCTCGCCGCCGGCGCCGCCGCACCACAGGCAGTCGGCCCACCTGAGAACAACGAGCGGCGTCAAAATGGCGCATGATCCCCCAAAACGCGCCGTTTAAGACGTCACACCTGATCTTGGCGGAGGCCTTGATGTCGCTCAGGCGGACGATCTCGTCCTTTAGCGTCATCTCCACGTGCACTTCCTCCGACGCCGTCTCGTCCGCCGGCGACGCTCTGAAGCGGGAAACGCGCACATGACACTCAATAACCTTTGAAATGCTTCCTCAATAAACAATAGGGATGGAACGATAAGCGCGATATTGTGATATTAAAACTGCCACAATATTGTCGTTGTCATGTTCATGATATTTAAATGCAACACATCTATTAAAAATGTCCATTTGTGCAGTTGTAGCACCCTCTGGTGGCTAATTCTTTAGTGCAGTTTAATTTTCACAAAGCATGTTTTGGCCCTTCGATGTTTAAAATCTACAGTAATTGTCAGATGAAGGGGAACGTAATATTCCTTTGAAGCAAGACAGTATGTGCGTGTGCATTAACAACATAACATAATAATAATAACATAATAATAAAGCATAATAATAATAACAGTGATATGTACAAAAGCGCAACATTGTGCTTTTTTTTAGTATGAGCTCTTTTTTTTTTTTTTTTTACAATATTGTGACCTTTTCTAAATATCACCAACCTCCCCACAATATCATGATAATTATCTTATCGTGATATCATATCATGACATTTGGATAGCGTTACTGCCCTAATAAACAATAACAAATATTACACATATATGCACACAATTTAGAGAAAAACTACATGTGTAAATATTAGAATAAAATAGACAAGGATGTTTTAAGAATGAGAAAAAAAAATACATATTAGAGAATATTTTGGGGGTAAGAAATACAATTGTATTAGGACAAAAAATACAAAAAAGTATAAGACAAAAAATACGTTAAGTTTTCTGCCAGAACTAATCATTTTCCTTTGACTCATGTAAATAATTCATTTAGTGACAACCTGAAATGTTCAACTTCATGTAAATTAATTTTTGTAAGGTGATGCAAACTTAATGACTTCAAATGGTCCAACATTAAAATGAATGAAGTTGGCTTCATTATTGAATGCATTTTTTTTTCACTTCATGTAAACCATTTTTCAATGTTGGGACAATTTTTTATTTATTTTTTCTTAAAGGTGTCTCAAGTGACTATGTAGTATTTTCCAGAACACTACAACAATTACAGAATGATGAAAATCATACTCAATCTAATAAATTGAATAATGAAACATTTTAGTTTGGTGCCCGCTGTAATTGAAAAAAAATAAATAAATAATAATTCTAAGTTTGACTTGAAATGAAAAAAGTAATATTTTTCAAATATTGTAATGAGAGAAAAACCCCACATGAATTTTTTTTGTCCATTTTTTTTGTTGTGCACAACTTACTTGTCTGCTTTTTTTTTGGCTTTCTTGATCTTCTTGGCCATCTTCTTGCGCACTTGCGCCTCTGACAGGACGCTGAACACCTCCAGGATGGAATCGTTGCCCTGACCAGTCATGTCCAAAATTCACAGTCGACATTTTGCAAGGTGCTCAAGTATCAATTTTGCTTTTTTTTGGGAGGTCGCTTTGGAACAGAAGTGCAGAGACAAATACAGGGACAAATACATTTGGAGTTCACACAAAGTATGAACATGTGCCTATAGGAATTTTTTTTGCTTAATTTTTTTTTTGTCCTTTTGTGAGGCAAGAAAAAACATTTTTGTGATCCAACTACTGTGTTTGCATGGAAAAAGATTATTTGAACGTGGGCGAGGAAAGTGGTCCATTTGACTACTGTGATCAAAATACAATTAAAAAATATATATATTTAACATGGGAAATAATGATATTGACTATTTTACTAAATGACTTTTCTACTTTTGGGGAGCAAAAACTTTTTTTTTTTTTTTTGCATTCAACTGCTTTGCATGTTTGTGGTCAAATAGTCATTTTATGGCGAAGTATTGCATTAATGTGGGAAACGACCACCTTCTTGTTCAAATATAGCAATGATTAAAAGTCACTTTTGGTGGTTAAAGGCCCAGTATGCTGGTTTCACTCAGGAAAATGCACTTTTTAAATACAGGATGTACACACTTTAACTTTCTCTCAGCCTACACAGCTGGGTTTATGTTAATCTTTGGTGGTGATTTTGTCCTGAACCCCCCTCCCCAGCCTGTATTTGACTCACTCACTCACTCACTCACAGAAGCTTACGTGTGTGAATGAGTGAGTGAAGAAAAAAAAAATCCGTGCGTGCTTTCAAATTGCCGCGGGAGTGACGTCACGCAGCCGACACGTTCGCCCGGCCCCGTTTGCGACACGCCACCCCCCGCTCTGCGATTGGCTGGAGTGGTTGTGATTGGCTGCGATTGGTGGTGAATGATAATGTTTTGTTATAGACTTTACTAGAGATAGACTGATATGTTTTTTTTTCGGGGCCAATACTGATGCCAATTATTAGTAGTCAAGGACGCCAATAGCCGTTATTTGGAACCGATATTCATTTTCTAATAGGAAAAATATTGACATCAAAATTTTGAAAAAAAATACAAACTCCAGCTTTTAAAGCAACAGTGTGTAGAATTTAGTGCAATCTAGTGGTGAAATAATACAATACAATTTCGAAGCACATGCAAGCCTACCACCAATTGTCATTTGGAGGGCGAAAGCTAGCAAGAGTGGCTAGCAAAGACTAGCTGGAGTGGCTAACAATAGTAGCTACCAAGAGAAGCTAGCAAAAATTTGCATGAGCAAATTGTGAGACAAGCTAATAGAGCCTAAAATCACGGAACTCGACGGACAGGCAACAGCTGTGGAAGGTAAGCGGCGGTTGATTCATTGGGTCCGACACGATCTGCAACTACTACCAGAGGCTAATTACGTCTGGAGTTCTTCTCCTTTGGCTATTCGTAGCAGAAAGATGGCGGGAAAACATGTCAGCCTCCCGTAAGGCACAGCGTGACCTAGCACTTTGATTATTTAAAATGGCTGATGCTGATTATCGGGGGCCTATGCCTAGATTTCACTTCAATAAATGTCAAAACAATCATTTGTAGTGTGCCGATTAGGGCTGCACGATATTGGAAGAACATGAGATACGCGATATAGTTGCTGAATATAGCGATTAGGGGTGGGACGATACGGGTAACCCACGATTCGATACTGTGACGATATTTGGCTCATGATATCGATAATATCACAATATCTACGATTTTTTATATCTTGTCAAAAAAAAATTAGGAATATATCACGATATGTGATTGAAAAAGCCAACAAATGCCCATAAAAAGGAAAATGTCTAATTATACATTTATTCAATGCCAAAACTTTGTACAATGTACTAAGTTCTGCATAGTGCCTCACTACCTGTCTTTTAACTGTAAACATTGTAAAGTGAGACAAATTAAAGTGCATAAACATTTATAACAGTACACTGCACAACTGGACACATTATATCGATATCTACCGTCAGTGTATCGATAATTTATTGCAACAGAGAGCGCAACAATATATTGCGATATGGATTTTTTTCTCCCACCCCTAATAGCGATAGCGATATTATTGCGATATTTAACATGTACCTAAAGAAATGACATTTTTATGATCTAATAAAAGAATTACATTTTTTTCATGCGGCAAAATAATCAAACTCAATGTATTCTTAATTGTAATTACCTCTCAATGTTAAACTATCTTATGGCAGTGCACATTTTCGTTAAGTACACTGTGTTCCAAATATGTTTTCGGTTGGAACACTCATAGAACTAGGGGCGTGGAAACCAAATAAAAAGAGAGGGTGAGGAGGGGATTTATTTTTTTCCAGAGAGTGTAGTTGTGAATTGTATCAATCAGTTCCTCTCCGCTCTCCTCGCGACCTTTGAACTGAGTGTCTTGTCTCCTTTTTTTGTCATGTTTAATAAATGTCAAACAGGTAAACCTGACAGTCTGACTGGTCAAATTCAGATCAAAGCATAAAATTCCATATCAAACCTATTGCATGCCTTTGTGATATGCATATTGTATAGGTCGATATCGCAATATCGATATTTTTTCGATATATTGTGCAGCCCTAGCGCAGATACATCAATTTTTTGTGGCTTTGAGTGACTGTGATTTGTTGTTTGTCGTCGGTGTGATTTTCGCAACTCACGTGACAGGCGACGATTGCGGCCTTGCTGTCGGCGCTGAGAGACACGACTCTGTCTCTGGCCTGGCGCAGGAGCGAGCCCGCTTTCGTGCACGTCAAAATGCGCTGAAAGACGTCAAAACAAACATTCAAGCAGTCAGTCAGTCAAGTGTGCCAATCAATCAATCAATTGATCGATCGTCAGGAAAAGCTTCTCCTCACGTCTTCCGGACTCTCGTCGGCGTCTTCGTCATTCCCGTCGTCGTCCTCCGGCAGACTTTTGCCCTTCTTGACTTTGGGCTCGCCCTCAGCCCGTTCCTGGACGTCGACATGCACGCACGATGTCATCGATCGGCAGCCACACGACTTCCCTTTCGGGGTCCCGGCTCACCTGCTGCAGGTAGCTGACGTCCCACGCTCGCAGCTCGCTGTCGGACGATCCCGTCAGCAGCCGCCGCTCCTCGTTCAGGAAGGTCATGGCCCACACCTGATCACGCACGCACGCACGCACGCACGCACGTCACAGAATGTCACGTGACAAATTCAATATGCATTTCTTTTCTATTTTTGCGTTGTGTCATTAGGAAATGTTTTCCTCATCTAAGTGAGGTCGGTGGGGGGGAAATGCATCGCATTGAATTATGCAGATCAGACATTTCGATTAGTACAAGGAATCAAAAAGAAAAGTGGCTGGATTTAAAAAAAACTTATTGTAGAATCAAACTCTACTCAAACTTTTTTTTCTTGGTGAAAGAAGGGATTATTATACAATTTTTATTGAAAGTTTTTACTGTACAAATATACAATTCAATTAATAATCAATTCATTCAATTTAATTGCGAATAATTAATCCAAACAAATAAACATTTTATGAATTTGACTTCATGCCTAATTTGTATTATTTTTAATTATTAATTATTTTGATGTATTTAATAAAATGAGATCCATGACGAGCATAAAAAATAAATGAAATGTTTGAAATTGTTAAATTTCCATTATAAGGGCTTAATTTCAGTTTAAAGGATCAAAATCATATTTTGACTTTGTTTTTGTGCTTTTAAATTATTGTCATTTTCATTTTAAAGACAAATATAATTATTACAAAATGATTTATAGGTTTTTTTTTAAATATATTTTTATAATTAAATTTCAGTTTAAAGGATCAAAATCCTATTTTCACTCCAAATTAGAATAGAATGTTTTGTGTTTTTAAATTATTGTAATTTCCATTTTAAAGACATATATAATTCTTAGAAAATGATTTGTATTTGTTTTTAAATGTATTATTTATTTATAATCCCCCATGAAAATGTCAGTTTTTATGATGGTTGTGGATGAAAATATAAATACAAATTTTTCTGTATAATGTTGAAGAATCAGACAACGGCAAGTCATTTTTGTACTTTTCAACTTGTACTGAATGTTTTTATGCAAAAAAAAATATGTCGAGTTGTTGAGTGTGATGTGTGATGATGACGCTGACCTCGCTGCGGTGGCCCACCAAAGTCTTGAAGCAATGCTGCGTGTCCAAGTCCCACCACTTGACAAACGTATCCTTGGAGCTGCCCGCAAACACACAAATTCAAAACACGCTCGTAATACGGTGGCTTGAAAAAGTCGACACCCCCGCGCTCAATAAACCAGCAGGGATGCGACCGCGTTCACAACAAGCCAATTTGCATTCAAGCTCACGTCAGTCGCCACCGTTTGTGATTGAAGTTGAGCTGTTGTCCACGCGAGGTGGTACCTTACCTGCTCACCAGGAGGTTCTTGTCTTTGAGGAAGAGCGCTTGCGTCACCTCGTCTTTGTGGCCCCGCAGACGGTAGAGGCCGCACTCATTGATCACGTCCCACACGATCACGTCCGTGTCCTGACGGCCGAAAAGGATGTTTTTTTTAAGTTTGTCGCCATATTTGTCCACAAAAGTCACCTTTTCACTAGCTTGTCTGCTAATTCTGATCCACTTTGTTGATACATTAAGAAGTTGTTTTTTGTTTTTTTTTGCGCATCCATTTATTCATCCAAAGTATGTTCCAAAAGGGTTCCATAAAGTGAATTGTGATTAAAAAAAAAAAAAAAAAAGTTAAAAAAAAGTGTCCTTCGGAGAGGGGAAAAAAAAAAAAAAAGATAGCTACAATTGTAATTAGAAATGTTCTGTGCATTTTATACATATTTTATGATCTTTTGTAATTTTTTTTACGTATTATCTTTAGGATTTTATTTACATGATTACTTCTAATCATATTAATATTTTTTTGCATTTGATACATTTGTATTCATTAATATATAATTGTACTTAATACACTTTTTTTTTATTTGTACAAGTACTTAACTCTTGAGTAGTCACTAATACCGATACCACCAGTTACTTTTTATTAGTGTTGTTCCGATACCGATACTTGTATCAGCAGAGGTGCCGATACTGCATTAAAACAGTGGTATCGGTATCGGTGAGTACTCACAAGTAACATGCCGATACCATTAATTCCAACACTAATATAGGATTTTGAATGCAGCATCTTGTGTCTTGCTCATGCACGACATTCACTGATGTGTGACATGTTCACTGCATGACGATCTAAGATATTTTATTGACGCTTGAATGCCATGAACCAATGGCAGGACAGCTTTTTCATGTTGAGGAAAAAAAAAAACTAAGGTATCGGTATGGTATCAGTATCGGCCGATACTGCAAAGCTGGGTATCGGAATCGGTATCGGGGGCCAAAAAACGGTATCGGAACAACACTACTTTTTATACACAAGAATGGCAATTTTCTATTCTTCAAATTTCTAACCCTTGATCATTAATTGGGCCAAGAGGCAGCCGATACCAGTATTGCAAATACCGATACCTTGAAATGAGGCCAGTTATCGTCCCTATCATCCCTAAATAAAAACTATATATATTATTTATAATAATAATAATAACAACAACAACAACAATAATAATAAGAATAAGAATAATGATAAGAATATATTTAAAAATAAAAAAAATATCGTCAAAATTGCATGAAATTATTGGCAATTTTCTATTCTTCTCATTTTTAGGCCCTGATCATAAATCGGCCCCTAGAGGCTGCCGATACCAGTATCGCGAATACCAATACCTTGAAGTGAGGCCGGGTATCATCCCTAAATATCATCAAAATAAAAAAGTATTTAAAAAAAATATATAATAGTAATATAATATATAACAATAATAATAATAATAATGATAATAATAATAATAATAATAATAATACATCTAATCAAAATTGCATGAAATGAATGGCAATTTTCTATTCTTCTAATTTCTACTTCCTGGTCATAAATCGGCTCCAAGAGGCAGCCGATAGCAGTATCGCAAATACCGATATCTTGAAATGAAGCCTGGTATCATCCCTAAATATTTGACCACTATTTTGTATTTTATTCAACTCATAGTTTTTTTCAAGCAAAGTGGGGCCAAGTCTGACCACAACGATGAATAGCAAATATCTCCACATAATTGATGCACCCTAAAATTGCTATTAATAAATAGAAAGAAAGAAAATCCAAAGAAATGGGGGTGTGAGAATAATGCAGGAATAATACGCCACGGGATGATCTTCATTTTGACTGACCTTGGAGCCGGTGACAAGTCTGGCCCCCAGAGCATCGTAGCACAAGGCTGTGACGGCCGACTTGTGTCCGTTGAAGCAGACGTTGCTCTCGCCATTGAGCAGACTGAAGAGTCGCACGGCGCCGTCCTCGTAGCCCACGGCCACGTGGACGCCGTCCGGCGACGGCCGCAGGAAGGTCACCTCATGCTTCTGACCCGCCAGGATCAACACCTGGACAGGAAAAGGAGCAGAAAGTATTTATAAAAAAAAAATAATAATAATAATAATAATAATAAAAACGTATTTTCCCCTTCGTGTTTGAAATTTTCTACATATAAAGTTTATAGATGGCAACCTTCGCTAATTTCTCCCATCTCTAATGTGAAGTACATAAGATGACATTTTTTTTTGTCTTCTTTTCCTCACCTTCTCCGCTTTGCGGGTGTCCCAGACGAAGACGTGCTCGCACGCCGCCACAGCCACGTAGCGACCGCGCTCGCCGCCGCGTAGCGTGATGTAGCAGATGTTGGCTTTCTGGCTGCCGATAACGCCGAACACGGCGCCCGCCGCGTAGCGCAGGTACTGCTTGGTCAAGCCCATGTTGCACAGCCTCTAGACGGCGCTGTTCCCTGTGGAGACAGACCACAGAAGCAGTATTTTCAGGGGCTGAGACACTACCAGTCCAAATGACAGAAATGCAATATTTCACTATCAAACTATATTTGTTAGCAAAGAGGCAAAATTTGTCAACAGCAAGGCAATTGTTGATTACAAATATTAAGATCGGCCTAATTGACCACAAAAGTTGGCCAGAAAGTTTTTTGTTGTTGTTGTTATTGGACATCAAATACAATGCAAACAAATTAACATAATGTTACACACAAGTCGATTACAGAAAGGTAGTCGTTAGAAAATGGTAGGCTCCCACAGAAATGTCGCATTTAGCAATTGATCACAAACAGCAACATTTAGCCACAATAAAGGGACACAAAATGGCCAACTCAACTCAACTTTATTTATAAAGCGCTTTAAGAACAGGCATTACTGTATACAAAGTGCTGTACATGAAACATAAATCGGTTGTGCAAAATGTGCAGTAAAGAATTAAGGTAACAAAACAAGAACAAAGTAAACATTTTGAAGCGCGTATAAGTTTTTGTATGTATTATTAACGTATTTTTGAAACATTTTAGGTGAGTTACTGGTGGAAAAATAGCCCAGCAAATTCGTGGCTGTCGTTGCCACATAACTACCATTAATAGACCAGTTTTAAAACGTAACTCTTGTAAACAATGAATTGGATATAATAATGCATTTGCATTGTTTAAGTACAGTGCGATACACTAAGCTACATTTAGCCAGATACCGGCTGTTTAGAATTAAGTCGCCTCCCGAGCGGGCGGGGACAATTAGTTCACCAAACATGCACCCCTCTGCGTTTCTAACCCCGTCCGTGCGGCTAGCAACGTGCAACAAATCGCACCGCAACCAAACGCTTGTACCCACGTGTCGACGTTTCTGACTCGATAGAGCTCCTAAAGTTATACCCGCGTTGTCCATATGATTGTCTGTATTGCGGAGAAAGTTAACTTCCGAAGGTTTAATGAATGGCCTCAAGATTGAGGATAGTTTGCGGTCTTACCCCTGAAAAACGGTAGCAAGCTTGTTTCGTCCGGTGTTGTCGACTCGTGAGGGAACCGTTTCAGACTACACTAATCGATCACAGTCAGTCACAACGGTATTGTTGACGCTGACTCTCAGAGACTTTTTTTTTTTTTTTTTTTAATATATACATAATAAAATTTACCACAATATTCATTTCGTGACATGTCTTCTGAGCAACACACAAAGTAAATTTGAGTTTTAAACGTTGCGTTTGATAAATCATTGCGTGGATTCTATTACTTTTGTCTGGGGCCCAAAGAGACATTCTGGTGTTGCAGATTTTGACGACCGCAGGCAAACCTGTTTGGAAAAAATAAAAGACGTAATTCTAGTTAAAAAAAAAAAAAATACTGAAAATAATGGATATAAGATATTTAATAATTTAAATCCATCTATGGCAGAGTGGTCTCGGAAAATCAAACCCGGAAGTGTTTCATTTTTTTTCATTATTTTTTTAATCACTCATGGATTAGCTTAGCATCGGCTTCTCGTGTCGCTCCAAAGCCTTCTTTGTTTGTCTCTTTTTTTTTTTTTTAAACCAAAAAATGTCTTCGAAAGTCACCAATAAGGACCAGAATCTAGACGGACAGTCTGCCGAACGTAAGGTGGAGCTAAACAAACAGGTACTACACCTTCCTGGTCAAGCACAGCAGGCTAATAATAAATATAGTATCCAAATAAACATTACAGTTGATCAAGATTAAAATAATTGTACATTCAGTCAAGTGGCATATGTTTACATACTACAGGTGTTTATAAATATAGCCCACGTGACTCATTTTAGTGGTAGTTTCAACCAAGACACAAAAGTGTGACGACAACAAACGGTTATATTTGGCCCCCAAAATGCGTTAATTGCAATTGTTTGCCACAAGTTCAGTTTGTCCACAAAACATTTTTGGGACTAGAATGTAGTCATTTCCTCTATATAAATTACAAGTGAAAGGTATTTATGTACGTGTATGTATTTTAACTTTAGATCAAGGAGCAAACGGTGACTGTGGAGGAGCTGTCCAATTTGAAGAAAGACAGAGTGAGTCTGACTAAATGAATATATTACATTCAGTCGTGACTGAGATAACTGTTTTGCTTTTAGAAAGTGTATGTCCAACAGAGGAACAGCAACATATTGTTCTTGGCGGACAGAGGACAGACTTTGAGTTCATGCAAGCGTAAGTTCATCCACAAGATGTACTTTTTTTTTTTTTTTGACAATATAAAACAGTTCCCATTGGCATAATGCGTGTGGCCTGTGTTCCTCAAAATTGACAGTTATACAAGCAGGTCTGCACGGTCAAAACATGTACCCGTTAAATGTTTGTCAAATTTAAATAGAGCACTTAACAGATTTGTCTTGTCCACAGAGAAGCTCGACAGCCTGACGAAGGAGTTGCAGGACATATGAAGAAGCCATGTGTGGCATATTTTGTCTCGCGAGTCCAGCGTCCTCTCCTTTCACATGCGACCAAGCCATCCATGAACATTTAAAAAGGAGAGGCCCCAACGCCAGCAAGGAATTCACCATCACGGCCTCGGATCCTCCTTATCGGTGCTTGTTCTCGGCCCACGTTCTCCACATGAGGGGCCTCCTCACGAGTCAGCCGCTCCAGGACCCCGCCGGCAACATCCTGCTGTGGAACGGGGAGGTCTTCGGCGGTTTAGAAGTCCTCCCGACTGAGAACGACACGGCAGTTGTCCTGAGGCATTTGTCGTCTTGTAGCAGCCAGGCGGATTTTTTGTCTGTCCTGTCCGCCATCCGAGGTCCCTGGGGGTTCGTGTACTACCAAACGAGCAGGGACTGCCTGTGGTTTGGGAGGGATTACTTTGGGAGGAGGAGTTTGCTGTGGAAGTATGAGCAAACACTGAAGGCCTTGACACTTAGCTCTGTGGGAGCCGGCCCTTACGGACCTGATCAGTCTGACCATTGTAGACCTGATCGGTCCAGCATTTGTGGACCTGGTCAGTCCATCCCTTGCGAATCTGGCTCGTGTGTACGTAGTGATTTCATCCCATGTGAACCGAGCCCTTGTAGACTTCGTCAGTCTGACCCTTGTCAACCTGCTCAGTCTACCATTTGTGGATCTGGTCAGTCCATCCCTTGCGAATCTGGCTCATGTGAACCAAGCCCTTGTAGACCTTATCAGTCCAGCATTTGTGGAGCTGGTCAGTCCATCCCTTGCGAATCTGGGTCTTGTGTATGTGGCGATTTCATCCCATGTGAACCGAGCTCTTGTAGACCTGAACAGTCTGACCCCTGGAGACCTGCTCAGTCCAGCATTTGTGGATCTGGCCAGTCTGGCCCCTGTGGAACCGATCCGTCTGCCACTTGTCAGTCTGACTCTCTTCGATCCGAGTCCAACACATGTGGACCTTGTCTGTCCAGTCCTTGTGACCGAGGATCATGCGTGTGGCAGGAGGTTCCTGCTGTCGGCGTGTACAGAATCGATCTGAAGTCATTTGTAGAATCGGAATCGCCGACGATAGAGCTTTATCCCTGGTCTCAGGTTGGCGATGATCTGAAGACTGCACAACTTCCTGGCCCGGGCAGCTGCATCATAATGAAGAACCCCCTGTACCTGCTTAGATCACCTGTCTGTCCTCTGAATATGACACTGATCGAACACCACGGAAATCCAGAGTCCATCGTGGAGGACCTGGAAGAGCTTCTGGACAAAATCAAAAAGGAGGAAGAGGTGAAAGGTCTGATCGATGTTCTCAGCGAGGCTGTCCGGAGACGCGTTCAGTCTTTACCCGACGATCCGCAGGCCAGCGACGACTGTTCCCGGATCGCCATCCTTTTCTCCGGCGGGATTGACTCCATGATTCTGGCCGTCCTGGCTCACCGTCACGTACCTAATCGTCAATCGATCGATCTACTCAATGTGGCGTTTCAACACCAGGAGGCGCCGAAAGAGGCTGCCAAGCGACAAAAACCCGGTCGGAGTACGCCCGAAAGCCAAATGCGCAACCCCTTCAATGTCCCCGACCGAATCACAGGCAAATCGGGCCTTAAGGAACTACAAGCCTTAGCGCCAGAGAGGCGATGGAACTTTGTGGAAGTGAACGTAACGCGGGAGGAACTGCAACAAATGCGGCGTGAACGCATCCGTCACTTGGTGCACCCGCTGGACACCGTACTGGACGACAGCATCGGGTGCGCCGTGTGGTTCGCGGCAAGAGGCGAGGGCTTCCTGACCCGGGACAACCACCGCAACGGCTTCACGTCTTCGGCCAAGGTACTACTACAGTAGGGACTAAAACTGTAGACTGCCTTCACAGAACCAGATAGTAATTCTAAGCCTCCATGCAGGTCCTTCTGACGGGAATCGGAGCCGACGAGCAGCTGGCAGGTTATGCCAGACACCGAGTGAAGTTCAAGACCTCCGGACACCAGGGACTTGTCCAGGAAATCGCCATGGAGCTGGACAGGATCTCCTCCAGGAACTTGGGAAGGGATGACAGAGTGATTGCAGACCACGGCAAAGAGGCCAGGTTAGCAGTCTTTAAAACGTTGCTTCCTTTGCAGGCCTGGCCCGTTCAACTATTAGAAAGCCGGTTCGTTTGACACTTGTGGACAGACCAGATCCACTCATGCCAGACTGACCTGAAATGCTGACCAAGTCCACATGGTGCAAGTGGCGTTTGTGAATCTGGTCAAGATAGACCGATATGTTTTGTTTTTTTTAGGGCCAATACTGATTATTAGCGGTCAAGGAGTCCGATAACAGATATTTGAAGCCGATATTCGTTTTCAGTAAAAAGGGGGGTGGGGTAATATTGGTGTCATTTTTTTTTTTTTTTAACATTCACTTCCAACTATTTTCACCGAAGCAACCTCCTTCGCTCCCGGCTGTTTTACTGGATTTAGACTGATATTGCAAGACCCGCAGAATAATCTTCTATTGTTATAAAAACATGGAACCTACCAAAAGAAAGATTAGTCTCTTCTTTCATCAGGAAAAAAAGTATATTTCTATCTGTTTCCATTTTTGCAGCAATTTGCATTCGAATATAGCTACGTTTCATTAACATTCACATTCTTGGTGTAAACACTGTCAAAAAGAGCTTGTTGCAACATGGCCCTGGTTGACCTCTTATACCCTACTGTCACCTGGTGGCCGTTTGCGTAATTACTACCATTGCTTCACCCGTTAGCTGCAGTTCAGAGGCTGCATCAAATCCTGTATGCTCTGGCTTAAAAACAAACAAACAAAAAACACATAAAAACGTATAAATACATCTTTGGAACACTTGAAGTATTTAAAATGGAATGTATTTATACGTTTTTGGGAGCAAATGAGTTAAAATACAAATGCCAATTTTGACTGTAGTAATGCCTTAAAGCATGTTTATGGAACATTTTTTCAGACTTAGCAAAATGTAGACTTTTTTTTTTTTTTTAATCTTAGACGATTGACATCGTTTTAAATTTATCAGGACTTAAAAAAGTTAAATGGAAACTTAAGCAAGTAAATACCATCACTTTCCATAGTTTTTCTCTATAGTAAATACCCCCCCCCCCCCCCCCACTCCCCCAAATTTAAAAATTCTTCAAATCATAAAACTTTCACATTTCTTTGTTTTAATGTCAAAAAAAGGGTTATCAGGTTCAGTAGCATGTCTTACAAAGCTAACTGAAAATGTCAATTAATAGCTTCCTGAGATTAAATTGGTTTTAGATTTACCTTATATTCGTGGTCAAGATGCCCAAAATCGGCGCCAATAATAGGACTGGCCTGGCCGATTTATCGGTCTAGACTGACCTGAAATGCTGACCGGGTTCACAAAGGCTGAATTTGTGAGAACCTGCTCAGTCCAACCCTTTCGGACCTTCCGTTACCATGGCAACCGGTAGCTGGGCTAGCCTAATGTGGGTAAAAACAAGTCCAGAAAGTGTAAAAGTACGAGTATTTTATTTTATTTTTTTTTGTGCACGTAATTTGTTGGTCATGCTGATTTTGGAAGTGGTGTCAAATGTTTTGCGAATTGTTTTTTTTCTGCGCTCAGGTTCCCGTACTTGGACGAGAGTGTGGTGAGCTACCTGAACCGTCTGTCCATGCGAGACAAGGCCGACCTGTCGCTGCCTCGCGGTGCGGGCGACAAGCTGCTGCTGAGGCTGGCCGCCCGCCGGCTGGGCCTCGGCCCGTCCGCCGTCCGGCCCAAGAGGGCCATGCAGTTCGGCTCGCGCATCGCCAAGATGGAGGACGGCCGCGAGAAGGCGGCGGACCGCTGCGGCAGGCTGCTCGCCCGCTAGGCCAAAATATGGAATTGCTTGCACCATGTCCGCTGGATCCAGTTGGGAAATAAAAATCGGAAAAAATGCCGGCTTGGTCTACATCATGTACGTGTGCGCGTGAAGGAGTTTGTCTTTGAAAAAGCGGTCGCAGTCCACGTACGACTGCAAGTTGCCCACGTCGAAACGACCGCCGATCTCGTGGACGTAGACGGGTTTTCTGAAAGAACAAACACCACATTCAGAAAAGAAAACATTAGTAAATATAAAATCATAAATTGTTACTTTTTTAAATTGAATAGAAACAATATGTATTGTTATTTATTAGGAATGCTTCATTTATGTGATTTGGTAAGATGGTTTATTTCCTCGGGTAAAACCATGAAATTCACATTTCTATTTAATTAACAAATATGAATAAGTAGAACTGTGAATAATTAACGCATATGCCACGTCCACAAAGCTGTTCAAGCAAGCCTATATGCTCTTGAGTTGTAGCTGACATCCAGGAGCAATATTTTTTATTTTTATGAAAATGCGTTCCACAATGGATAATCTTGTATAACAAAGGTAAAATCTTATATTAATTATTAAATATGATCAATTTCATTAAATATTTTTAATTGGTTAAGGTAAAAGCTTATATTAATTATTAAATATCATGGATTTCATGAAATATTTGTGTTAATTGGTTAAGGTAAAAACATTAAATATGATGGATTTCATGAAATATTTTTGTTAATTGGGTAGGGAATAAGCTTATATAATTATTAAATATGATCAATTTCATTAAATATTTTTAATTGGTTAAGGTTAAGGTAAAAGCTTATATTAATAATTAAATATGATCAATTTAATTAAATATCTTTGTTAATTGGTTAAGGTAAAAGCTTGTATTAATTATTAAATATGATCGATTTCATTAAAAAAGCTTAAAAAGCTAATTTGGGTGCCTTGAATGGTGTTATAGAAATCTACGATATTATAAATATTTATTTAAAAGATTTAATACAAATTATCATGAAAATTTTTTAGAAGCGTCCTCAGGTCCCTTTTCTACAAATCTTGCGCGTTATTAATATAATTAAAGCTCCATTTATAATGAAAATGAATTAAAATTATTGTCAATTATACTCAATTGTTAAATATGAAAAGCATCCTTGGGTCCCATAAAGGGAATAATATAAATGTAATGCACGATATTATTTATTAAATTCAAAGTGTGTTGTTTTGTTTACCTGAGAATGAGCCAAGCCACAAAATTCCCCGGGGCGTCTTTTTCCTGTATGGCAGCATCCTGGCATTGATGCAAATATTCATTCTAATAATCATATTTGGGCACAACGTGGATGATGATCAGCATTATACCTTTTTTTCCAGGAGAAAGTTGTCCAAGAGAGGGAGACTCTTCTTGGACAACACGTAGAAACAAGGACACTGGGTGAGGGGAAAAACAACAACAACAACAACACATTTTCAACTCCAATACACAAAACAGGATGTTTCCAAATAATATAGCGCCCAATTTTGGCGTGAACGTACCGCACGTCTTGATGCGGTCTCTGATGGCAACGGTTTCTCCTTCATGCACACGGCTCGAAGATCATCATCAACTTCCACGATTCCATATTTGGCAGTTTCTGCAACATAAACGAAAAAAAAAAAAAAAGTTGATAGAAATGGAGGCAAGCAAACTGTCACATCTTTTCTCACCGTCATCCCTGCACTGGTACGTCAGCACCAAGTTGTTGTCCTCGCATGCCGCTTGGAGTTCACAAAACCTGGACTGGATCCCAGCCAGGCTGAAGTCCTCTTTGAAGAGCGTGTCACTAATTAGTAGGGATGTAACGATATCCAAACGTCACAATACGATAATTATCACAATATTGTGGGGAGGTTGACGATGTTTTAAGTGTCCCAAAGACGTATTTATACGTGTTTTTGTTTTTTTGTTTTATATGCTAGAGCATACAGAAGGCTTTGATGCAGCCTCTCAACTGCAAAGGAACGGTTGAAGAAATGGTAGTTATTACACAAAATGCCAGCAGGTGGCAGCAGAGTATAAAAGATCAACCAGGTATTCTAATGCTAACAGAAATATACTTTTTTTTCCTGATTAAAGAAAAGACTTGAATCTTTCTCTTGATAGGTTCCACATTTTTATATCAATAGAACATAATATTCTGTGTGCGCTCACCCTCCGATTACGAGGACGTGATCCTGGATGTGGAAGTGCTTCACCGCCAGCTGGAGGCAGGCCACAGCGCCCAGACGATCCTGTAGGGAGTTCCAAAGAAAAAAAAACAAACAACAACATCGGGGGTATCCTGTTTTTCTGACTAATTTTTTTGGGGAGCTTTGTTTCTTTTTTGTTTTTTTGAGTAATTTGTTGTTGTTTTTGTTCTTTTCTTTAATAGATTTTTTCGGTTTCGCTGAATATTTTTTTTCTGTCATAAAAAAAAATATTCAGAAAAACAGGGGAAAAAAATATTCTGAAAAACAGAAGAAAAAAATATTTAAAAAAAAAACAAAAACAAAAAAAAACAGAAAAAAAATATATTAACAAAAACTGAAAAAAATAAATAAACTCCAAAAAAAGAGCACCAACTTCTGTTTTTCGGAGTACGCTTTATTTTTATTTATTTATTTATTTTTTACCTCTGAACTCCAAGTGACTTGTTGCAGACCACTGATCTGTATATATGACTGGATAGCCGCACTGGGTGGCCATCTTGCTCCTCCCGCCCCACGAGCAGACAGAGTTCGTATAAGGCTGGAGGCGGGGTGGGAGGTGTGTGCCGTTTTGTTTTTCCCCTGTTAAAAAATAGTGACCACCCCGGCACAGACCCGCCCCACCCCGCCTCCGGCTTATACTAACTGCCTATGAGCTGTATATGTTTCATCTGTTTATACTGTAGTCTGCTCGCGACGTGAGAGTAACAAGATGGCCGCCCTGTAACTTCAATGGCTTGCACTGGCGTGTATGGGCTATCAGCTATCCAGTCATATATACAGGTTAGTGGTGTGCAACAAGTCACTTGGAGTTCAGAGGGTAATAAATAAATAAATAAATAAATAAATAAATAAATAAATAAATAAATAAATAGTAATCCGAAAAACAGAAGTTGGTGCTGTTTAAAAAAAAAAAAAAAATCTGTTTTTTGGAATAATGTTTTTCCCCGTTTTTCTGAGTAATATTTCCTCCTGTTTTTCTGAATATTTTTTCCCCTGTTTTTCAGAATATTTTTTTATGACTGAAAAAAATATTCAATAAAACCGAAAAAAATATAGATTCAGAAAAACAGATTTTTTTTATTACTCAAAAAAACAAAGCTCCCCAAAAAAATTGTCAGAAAAACATTTTTATTTTGTTTCAAGTAAATGCAACACGCTTCCTTAAAAAAATAAATAAAATAAATAAATTAAATAACGATAATAATAATAATAATAATAACAATTTTCACATGTTAATTTGGACTTGGACCACTGTTGAACTGTACGATATATATATATATATATATATATATATATATATATATATATATATATATATATATTTTTTTTTTTTTTTATTTATTTATTTATTTTTTTAAATCCAAGTTTGTTTCTTTTGAGTCAGGCATACTGACAAAGATCCAACTTTTCAAACCAACATGATGGCAGAATCAGTTATGGCCAGATAGGTCATTAAAACCCAAATTATTCGAGTTTTCATAAATAAATATGTAAATAATTTCTGTAAAAACAACAACAACAACAACAGATATCCAGAAGAAGTCATTGCCGAATGAATCACCCACAATATAAAAGCACCACATTTCACTGCAGTCATAAAACTTTAAATGACTCAAAATGACAATATTTTTTTCCAAAAAAAACAAACAAAAGTGACAGGCATAAAAACGTGGCGAGTGGTGAGTGACTTTTGTGGGGTAATTGCCTCCAGCGCAGATTTATTTTATTTTTTTAACTCGCTTTCGTCTTCATTAAAAACAAGTCATATTTTCCATATGTATCCTGTTGTCGGATGTAAACTAAATGAACAAATGATATTTACTTCATTGCTTGTGGTCTGGTCGCAGACAATGTTGATGTTTGGGAAATGCGCGGCCCATTCTTCAAAGGCAGACAGGAAAAGAGCGTTGGTCTGTGTCAAGACAAGAGAAGTCGACATTTTTTATTTTTTTAACGCCACTTCCATGAAAACGTCCAAACTTGAAGAGAAAGTCGGACAGCGGCCGCAATCTCTCATGTGAGCAAAGTCCATTTCCGTTGTACTCACCACGACGTAGACGTCGTCAACCCCGTTGGAGGCAGCCAGTGCTCGGATCCAGTGGCTGAGGAGCGCGCGGTTCCCGACCGGCAGCAGTGGCTTGGCGACGCCGACCAGGTGAGCGAAGCGCCCGCTGCGGTCGGCCGCCACGTCCCGCTGGAGCCTGGTTCCGTAGCCGGCGGCCAGGATCACCGCCTTCATCGGTGCACTGCAGTACTATGACAGTACAGTAGTATTGCTTCCGGCTTATTTAAAAAAAAAAAAAAAAAAAGTAATCAAGTTGACTGTTTAGTAGTAGAATCCATCCGGATCCGTGTTGACAGTTATGTCAAGGCACGATCTGTGACACGCATGCGCAGAAACGGGGCATCTTGGATCGCTAACTACGGCAACACACTAGATCAAAATAGCTTTTGTATGCCTGCCCGATAGTCCGTAGTCCGCGTTCGTATAATGATGCATGAAGGAAAGGGGAGAGAGAAAAAAAAAAAAAAAAATACTTACATTGATGAAATTTAAAGTAACTCACTAACGTCTAATCTTATACGTTTTGAAGGTAAACCTTTTGCTTTTGACGACATTCCATTTCCATTTCGACAAAATATAATAAAAAAAAATAGCTCCTTTTGTTTACAGTGGAACTACTACAGTCATTACTACTTTTCTACTATTATTTCATTCTACGACTACGACACCCCCCCCCAAATACGGAAAATAGCACAATGTGTCATATCTGGAACAACTCATCAGTCAAGGCAACACTGCAAAACGTAGGGGGAAAAAAAACACATCAAGAATGAGAAGCAGATGTGACAATGTGGCTATTTATTGTCTGTCAACTGATACAAGGAACATGTGGAAGCCTCATTTTTTTTTGTTTTTATTTTACCAGTACAAAAAGAAGAGAGGAAACATTACAATCAACAAACACGATGGAGAAAGTTTTTTTTTTTCCGTTTTCTTTTTTCTTCCGAGTTCTCTTTATTCTGCTCCTTCGCAGCCGCTCCCGCTGTCCTGAACGGTGTCCGCGTCCTGGTCCTCTATCAGTGTCTCCTGGAGTTGCGATTTCAGACGTCTCCATTGGCTCCTCAGCTGCTTCAGCTTCTGGTTTAGTTTCGACTTCTGGTTCAGGATGAAGTTCAGATTCAGGTTCCGCTTCAAGTTCCACATCAGGTACAGGTTGGTGTTGGGGTTCTTCTTGAGGTTCCGGTTCCTCTTCAGGTTCAGGTTCTTGTTTAGGTCTTCCTTCAGCTCTTGTCAACTGCACCTGAGGGAAATCAAAATCAGACTTGAAGTCTCCTTTTGCAACACGGGTCCAAATGGACCCATCATCAAGTCAGTTCTAAAACTGACGTAAATCAAAAATGTTTGTTGAGAAAGTAGGTTTACCTCCAAGGGGGCGTTGACAGTCTCCTCGTCACGTCGCACCGGATCTGCTTGCTCCTGCTCCATGGGCTCTTCTTCGTCATCGTCCTCTTCCTCCTCCACCACGATCACATTAGCGGCGACGGCGCGGGCTTCCCGTGGCCGAGCTTGCGGCTGTTCGTCGGCCACCGCCGCTATGGTGCGCGCCGGAACAGGAGCCCGCTGCTCCATGCGAGGCGCCTCCTTCTTGACGGGCTCCTCTGCTGGTTTGGCTTCCGCTTTTTTGCTGGCTTCCAGCACCGCCATGATGGAGGCCGGGATGTGAGCTTGCTGGTGGAGCCAAATCGAGAAAAAAAAAAAATACAAATCAAATAGAAAGACAGTTTGTGGGGTGGCTTAAGGGTGATTACTAGGAGTGATTAACCAGTGGTGTCTTAAGTGTGATTATCCTGTAGTGTGGGGTGTTTTAAGTGTGATTATCCCGTGATGCTTGGTGCGATACAATTAATTCATCTGTAACCTGGCGTGTTGTCAAGAGTGATAATCATGTGGTATGTGTCAAGGGTGATTGACATGTTGTGGGGTGTTTTTAGAATCAGTGATTATCACAAGTGATTATCGTGATGAGGGGTGCGTTAAGAGTGTGGAGCGCCTTAAGAGTGATAAACGTGGTGCGTCTTTAAGAAAGATGATCCTGTGGTTTACGGCATGTTAAGAATGATCATTAAAAGTGATTATCCTATGGTGTGGGGTGTATTTATACTGACTATTTAGAGTAATTATTGGGAGTGATCATCATGTGGTGTGATTTTCCTTTACTGTGGAGTTTGCAAAGTGATTATTAAGGGTGGTTATCCTGTGGTGTTGCGTGTCTTGAGTGATTAGTAAGAGCAATTATCCTGTTAGATGAATTAAGAGTGATCATTTAAAGTGGTATTTCTGTGGTATGGAGTGAGGTAAGAGTGATTATCACGTGGTGTGTCTTAAGATTTATTATCCTGTGGTGTGTGTGTTTAAAAAAAATGTTTGAGTGATCATCCAGCAGTGAAGGGGTGTCAGTAGTGATCATCCAATGGTGTGTTAAGGCTGATTATGATGGGTGTCTAGATTATCATGTGATGCTTGGTGTGGTACAATTAATTAACCTGTGATCTAGCGTGTTTTAAGAGTGATAATCATGTGGTGTGTGTCAAAGTGTGATTGACGTGTTGTGGGGAGTTTTTAGAATCAGTGATTATCCTGTGATGTGTGGTGTATTAAAAGTAATTATGTTGTGGTGTGGAGCACCTTAAGAGTGATAATCATGTGGTGCAACTTAAAGATTATCCTGTGGTGCACAACGTGTTAAGAATGATCATTAAAAGTGATTATCCTGTGGTGTGGAGTCTATTAATAGTGACTATTGTTTAGAGTAATTATTGGGAGTGATCATCCTGTGGTGTGGGCTACACTAAGTGATTATTAAGAATGATTATCCTTAACTGTGGAGTTTGCAAAGATTGATTATTAAGGGTGGTTATCCTGCGGTGTTGCGTGTCTTAAGAGTGGGTATTAAGAGCCCTTATCCTGTTAGACGTATTAAGAGTGATCATTTAAAGTGGTATTTCTGTAGTATGGCATTAGGTAAGAGTGATTATCATGTGGTGTCTCTTCAGATTGATCATCCTGGTGTGGTGTGTGTTAAAAGTGATTAAGAGTGATTATCCAGCAGTGAAGGGGGTGTTAGTTAACTTTGTGTTCCTATTCGAAATGCTGTATTGTATTAAGAGTGTTAAAGCTCCCCCTATTGTCGAACATGGGGAAAGGTTAGGCACGTGCAGTGGATGTTCAGTTGGTTTGGTAATGGCGGATGGCAAGCAGGTGTTGGACCACTCCAGGGAATAAAAGTTTGAAAAGACAACAAAAGTTGTGTTTGATTAGTACAAGTCAACATTAGTGTTCATCCAATGTTGTGTTAAGACTGATCATCATATGGTGATGGGTGTCTAAAGAGTGATTATCATGTGGTGCGGGGTGTGTTTAGAGCAATTATTCTGTGACGTAGAGAATGCAAGAGCGATTATTCTGCGACGGCTCTTGCCTGATGCGGCGTGAAGGATCGGACGTGGTGCAGAAGAGGTTCCCTCATCTCCGGGGCAGCGTTCAAAGACGCCGGAGAGCTGCGCGTGAGGCAGCTGCAGGAGACGCTGTATGACTGAGTTTGGTCCTCTGGCAGCATTTGACGAAGCCCTCCCACACCTTGGGGTATCTCCACACCTTTCGGGGGGGACAAATCACACGGTCATGTGACCTTTTGTACATTCTACTCGTCTTGTCTGATCAAAGGGAGGGGGGGGGGGGGGGGGGGGGTGGGGCGGGTCACTGGGTAACTCGCGTACGATATGTGCGATACAAGGCTCACGATAACGATAAACGATACCACGATTATCGATATATTGGTCAGGTAATAAGCCCATGATAATCTACAATAACACACTACTCAAGACAAACTGTTTCGTCAATGAGAAAATATTTTCTTTTTGTACCATCACTAATAATATAACATAATATTCAAACTGGTGTCTTCTTCACAGTGAGTGCTTTTGAGTATTTTTTTTGTTTTATACAAATACAAATGTCTTGACAGAGACAAACTTTCTGTCTTTCTGTTTCTGTGTCTTAAACACTATTGTCATGCAACATGTCAGTCAGTTACATCGTCAATTGTTTCATTTTATAAAGTGTGACAATTTTTTGTGTGTAACGTAAATAAATAAAATGATTTAAATATTAAATGCAATGATTGGCTGGCGACCAGTTCAGGGTGCACCCCGCATACTGAGTGAAGCCAGCTGGGATTGGCTCCAGCACCCCCCGCGACCCTTGTGAGGAGTAAGCTGTCAAGAACATGGATGGATGGATTAAATGCAATTAAATCAATAATATTGCTCAGAAAAAAAGTAAAAACATAAAATATGTTTTAAAATGTTAAAATTGAAGATACAATGCAAATTTTTCATCTTATTGTATGCAAATGAGCCAGTTGCTTGACAGATAAATGTCTTTCTTGTACACAAGTCAAAGTAAGTTCATGAGTCTTCTTCACCTCAAGACTTGTGTCCATTTCCCCACCACTCTTATGAGGTGCTCCCCCTAGAGGCCTGCCAAGTAATAGCACAATAATTCATGAACAATGGAGCTGTTATAGTGGCTGTTTAATAACTGCCAAATAAATATTGCAATACTTGCATAGGTGTATTGATAATTATCAGGAGACAAAGTCACGATATCGATATATTGTCACACTCCTACTGATCACCGAGTGAGACACAGGATGTGATGTTATCACGTCACAGTTTTTAGGCCTAATAAGGAAAAAGAAGACTTTCTGCTGATACTAATAGCGGACTCGTCATGAAAGCTGTAACCACCGGACAGACCCTCCTATTATTTGTATGACTTGTGTAATAGTGTGGCCATTCCCCCCCTGGACCTCCACCCTTACTGAGAACGGGTGAGCGCAAAATGCGAGCGTGGATGCCAACCTACCTGCTTGACGATGAGCCTGGCCAGGATGTTCATGACGAAGCCGCAGAGTCGCGGGTACATGGTGAGTGACTGGATGACGGTCCTCATCAGCAGGATGGGCAGAGGGTTCTGCTCCATCAGCTGCTGCATCACCACCGCCAGCACCTCCGACGTGTACACGTTCTTCTCGCCGAAGCACAGATTGGTTGCTAACCATTGGAAAACAAAAACAAATTAATGCCGTGGCATTTTTTTCCCCCTCTTGGTTTGATGAACCTGGTCCAGAATGTCACCAGGTTGAGCATCCGTTTTCAATCAACTTCTAACCTTTGATGATGGACTTCATATCGCATTTGGTGGAGTCGATGTTGTGCAGGGCGATCAGCAGATCTCCCGGCGTCAGAGGGGACACCGATGAACTTCCCTCACCTGAAGGGTGATGCCAGAACACCGTTAAACTAACTCGAATAAACAGAATAAAGACAAAAAAAGGTAAATTGTATGTAATGTGACTCCATTTTGGTGGAAGGTCTTACTATGCTGCGTTCCCAGGAGCCGATTGAACACCTCCTTGACGACAATGGGGTTGAGTTTGATCAGCTTGGGAAGCGCCTGGACCACTTCGTTCTTCAACACAAAAATAAACAAAAACGTTTTAGTGCTTCAATGTTGCGCTCGAGTCGTTTTAACAACAACAACCCACATTTGTGCATTAATCTTCCGGCCCAAAATTTAAGTGAAAAAAAAATAGCATAAGAACACTAAAGTTCAATACCAGATATATTTTTTCTTAAATTATTGTTTAATTTATTTATTTTGGAAATAAAATAAGTAAAATTGTAAATTTAAGAATTACAGTTAAATATTAAACACTTTTATTTCTTGTATTAAATAATTGGTTAATTTCTTAGAACTATTGTAATTTTACATATATAACATTGTTTTATTTATATTTTGAAAGAATTAAATTATGTCTTATAAATAATAAAAGAAAATAATATATTTTAAATATAGATTCTATAAATTAATTGGTAATGCTTTAATGTAATTAAAGAATCTATATCATACAAGAAAAAAAAACTTGTAAAAGAAAAAAAAATGCATACACATTTGATTAAATAGTTGGTTAAAAGTATAATGAAATACAGTGTTCCCTCGTTTTCTGCTGGGGTTTGGTTCCAAAAAATAACCGCAATAAATGAAATCTGCGAAGTAGTAAGGTTTATTTTTTTCATTTATTATAAATAAATAATTTATATTTAAATTTATAAATTTATATTTAAATTATATTAACCCCTCACCACACATTTTATACACTTTTCTCATCACGTCATTTACATTTTCTCACATTTCACTTGTTTAAACATTCTCAATTTTCAAACCTTCTAATTTTATAAAATAGGCACAAAAAATAAAATATATAAATATATAAAATAGGTACTGTAAAAAAACAATGCATGCAAAATTGCACACAAAAAAAATGAGCAAAATAGCAAGTGCGCAAAAAGTGAACTGTGCCATAGCGAGGAAACACTGCAATACAATTACAATATGAGCTTGAATTATTATTTTATGATGAACTATTTTACATACTGTCCATGACTCATATTCTTTATCTCATATACTAACGGCCTGTGTCCGTATTGTAAATGGCATATGTTCTTTGAGCATAAAATGTTTGCATTTTGAATCCTCCTGTGGTGGTGTTACCTTTTCCAGCCCGTTGATGACTGGAATGAGGAAGCGAACATCTGGCACACGTTTATGGTAAAGGTCCCGCACCCGCTCCACCAGCTCTGGAGACGGGGGCACTGCACACCGGGGGCAGAGTGGGGGGGAAAAGACACGTTTAACCTAATTCCACTGAATCAAACGCAATGCTAATTGTCCACTTCCCAGTTGGAAGTCACCTTTATCTGTCAAAATGTGCAGGCAGCGGGTGGCGAGTGTCTCCGCCCCCTTCGGGCAGTTTTCAACCAGAAGGAGAAGCTCGGGAGAGTTCATGCCCATTCCTCGAATCTGTCAGAACGCCGTTCAAAGAGAAATCATCAGCATTTTCTATTATTATCAGGAAAGTTGTCCCAAGTGTAATTTACAATTCTGTCTTAAGAACTGTCATTTACGAGCCTGTTTCTTTCACGTGGCATATAAATGAGCCACATTTTCTGTGGGGCTAAAGTGGAGTTAAGAAACCATTAGAGATAGACCGATATGGTTTTTTTTCAGGGCCGATACCGATTATTAGTAGTCAAGGACACCGATAACCGATTTTTGGAGCTGATATCTGATATCATTTTCACTAAAAAGGGAAAATATTGGCATCAAAATTTGGAAAAAATACAAACTCCAGCTCGTAATTATTTATTTTTTATTTTAAAGCATATAGATGGATTGGAAACTCAAAACGAAATAAAAAACTAAAATGAAAATTCCAAAACTAATAATCCTGATAGGGACTCACGGGGTGCTCGATGGCTCGAAGAACACTCCGCTTGATGTCCGCGATGGCCTCGGTGTAGACGGACGCCAGCTCGTGCACCAGCTTGTGGTTCAACGGCAGCAGTGACAAGTAGAGGAACAGACACTGACGCACCGTATCTTCGGTCCAGGGGGACGCCACCTCTGCGTCCGGGCAAGAAAACGCACACGGCTGTGGGTTTACAGGTTACAGTAAGTTGACCTTTCACTGCGCCGCCGGATCCCGACCTGTGTCTTTGTCGGCCCCAAAGAGCAGCGACGGGGGGTTGGGGTGGACCAGGAGTTGCATGTAGTTCAAGGCAAACTTCTCAATGTAGTCTCGGAGGTGGTCTTTCTCGTACATGCGCTTCAGAAAGGCCAGCGCGGTTGACCGCACCTGGAAAGTAGTCAATCGCACAGTCGATGCTCACTTCAAGTGGAATAACAAAAACATATTGTCAATACATCAATTACATACTGACCCGTTATTAACAATTCATCAATATTTAGTGTAACTGTTTTATTTGGCAACATTGGAAAATCCCTTGTTTGTGTCAAGTGTCTATACAGTCGCGATTCTGTAAAATAATAATTAAAACTAGACAAAGTACAATTTCTGCAGAAATTGCGTGGGAATGCTGAAAAGCTGAATGCTAAGATTTCAATGTATGTGCTTAAATAATTTCAGTAAAATTATAATAAATTTCTTGATATGTTAGTCAGTTGGTATCGAACCATCAAATGTACTAAAATGTAGTTCAAGCGGGATTTTAACCTAGGTACTGTCTGGTGGCAGGTACTTGCTCACCACTGGGCTAACTTGACATGTCCAAAATCATGGTTATTAATGGTGTATTTATTTTGAAAAGTGTCATCTGATGCTGAAAGCTAACATGCTTTTAATAATTTCATCACACAGTCGACTGCCACTTCAAGTGGAATAACAAAAAACATTGTCAATACATCAATGACATATTTAACCGTTACTAACAATTCATCAATACTTAGTGCAACTGTTTTGTATGGCAATATTGTCTGTACAGTCGCGATTCTGTAAAATAATAATTAAAACTAGACAAAGCGCAATTTCTGCAGAAATTGTGTGGGAATGCTGAAAAGCTGAATGCTAATAGATGAATGCTAATACAATGTATGCGTTTAAATTATTTCAGTGAAATTATAATCCATTTCCTGATATGTTAGTCAGTTGGCATCGAACCATCGAATGTATTAAAATGTGGTCTAGCGGGATTTGAAACGAGCTCCTCTGTGGTGACAAGCACTTGCTCTCACCACTGGGCTAGCTTGACTCGTCCAAAATCATGGCTAATGGCGTATTCATTTTGAAAAGTGTTATCTGATGCTGAAAGCTAACATGCTCTTAATAATTTCAGTGACATTAAAATCAATTTCCTGATATGATAGTCAGTTGGTATACATGTATATCACTTAGCATAATGGACATGGATATATTTGCAATGTACAGTCAGAGCTGGGATTCGAACCTGTGACCTCCTGGTTACTGGATAACGCACTTTACCAACTTCCCCACTGAGCAGTATCAGACAGCTGGTAATGATAAGTTGTATGGATGGAAGTGGGCATGGAAAGTGGGACTTGGAAAAAGTTCTATGTCTGTCCCACTGAATGAGGAAATGTTTATATTTAATGTTAAATTGTATGAAAACTATGCAATGTGGAATAAGATAATATATACCGTAGTAGGAGTGAATTTTTGAAGCGAGTTGAAATTTGAACGGTGTAAATCGGAAGTATTATGTGGGAGTTATTGCACGGCAAAAAGTGGGGAGAATAAAATGCTATAATTAAGAATAAAGAATCTCAACATGTGAGAATGCTTTTCAGCATTCCCATAAAAACAAACATTCGACGTTCCCACCTTCTCTTTTTCATGGGAGCTGAGATCCAGGAGCACGTGAAGGTACTGGAATTGCCTGGAAGGCCGCTTGATGATGAGCTCCTTCAGCGTCGTCATGCCTAAATACACCCGTGACTAAAACGACACAATAAGGACGGACAAGAGTCAAGTGCAATTGTGCAATGCAGCCCAGATGTCTTCTTCCTGTTGTTGGCGTACCTCGTCCTCGCAGTAGCGTCGGATTACTTCCAGCGCGGATTCTGTGATGATGGGAGCCTCCAGTACCAGTTTGGTGAACAGTCTGACACATAACAACAAAATGTTACCCTGCAGAACCCATTGGAATTCTTTGCAAAAATTAGCCTTTTTCATTAATATCGTGTGCTGAGAAAGTTTCACTTAGCACTATGAAATTTGGTGGAAACTAGTGATAGACTGATATGGTTTTATTCAAAGCTGATGCCAATACCAATTATTAGTAGTCAAGGAGGCCGATATCCGATATTTCGATATTCAGTTGCAGTCAGAAAGAACTAAGTAAGTAAATAGTTCCCTAAAGTTTTCTACTGTAAATAAAGTTTTTCAAAATTTCAACAGAATTTCTTAATCTTCTTCTTATTATTAATATTATTATTATTATTATTATTATTTTAATTTTTAAAAATAAGTGTCGGGGAGCTCCCAGTGTCAAAGTTTTTTTATACAGTGGAAATTTAAATAAATCCATGAATGAAAATTTCCCTTTATCTCACTGAGCGACAAATGCATGCAAATGTAGCTAATTTAATAGCTAATATCTAATAGCTAATCTTTGCAGACAGTGAAAAATCGTCTGAATATGTTTGAAGTCTTTGGACATGTAAAAAGTGTCTGGGAACATCTTATAAATCCTGAAAACCCCCAAATTTGCTCCGCTCTCAAGCATTCACCGCTCAGTGAGATACCAGCTTTATTGGGCCTTCACATTCGTAAAAAGGACGATGCTGGTATTTGTCAAAATGCCAGATATCGGCACTGATAATTGGTAGGGATGTAACAATAATGGCAATCTTGATATTTTGATATTAAAACTGCCACAATAACGTCGTTGTCATGTCCACAATATTTAAAAGCAACACATCTGTTCAAAAAGTCAGGTTGATTTCCATTTGTGCAGTTCTAGCACCCTCTGGTGGCTAGTTTTTTTGTGCAATTTAATTTTCATTAGGGATGTTTTGGCCCTTCCATGTTTAAATTCTACACTAATCAGATGAAGGGGAACGTAATATGCCTGTGAAAGACTCGAGTCAATATGCGGAGGAACTCGATGTGTGTGTGCATTAACAAGTAAGCGTCTCAATATTAAATATTAGAGTTTGTAGGTGGTTAATATGCATTGCTGTTATGTACAAAAGCAAAATATTGTGCTTTTTTTTAGTATGAGCTATTTTTTTTTTACAATATTGTTACCTTTTTTTAAATATCGCCAACCTCCCCACAATATCGTGAGCTTCATATTGTATCGTGATGTTTGGATATCTTTACGTCCCTAATAATCGGTCTAGTTGAAAGAAACAGAATATCAGAGATGAGCTGATACCATATCGGGCCGAAATCTCTGGCCTTATGTCAAGGTATCAGGCCTGACCATTTTATAATCGGCAACTAGAAATCAGAAGAAGAGAAAATCTTGAGAAGGCATGCTTTAAAAACGCACAGGAAGTCAGCCATTTTGAGGTCAATTCCGCCATTTCCTAACAAACTTTTCTGCGAGATTTTGTCCAGTTGCTACTAAAGTCAGTTAGCTTGATTTGACGTCGTCATTTTTGTTGTTTCAAATCCTCAAAGGATCAACGAACGACACGAATGTGGTCCTCACCCGTCCTTCTGCTCGGGCCTCTCTTGCAGCCCGGACAGCAGCGTGTACAAACACTGGTCGTAGCTGTCCAGCAACCCCGTGGGGAGCTGACTCAGGTAGGTGTTGTACTCCTGATAGAGCAGCGAAAAGGCCAGCTCGCTACGGCTGCGGATATCCTCCAAAATGAAGCACAGAACGTCCTCTTTCATGATGCCCTCAAACTGGGTCACCAACTTGGACAGCAGCTTCACTCGGACCTGACGAAAAAAAAAAAAATTAAAAAAAATACTGATACAGTTTTTCTTTTGGGATATTTTTCCCCTACTAGAATTATGCTTTATTTATCCTGAAAGCTCACACCAGATTTTTTTAACATATATGTTTTGTTCTTAACTAATTTGCTCCCAAAAATGTATAAACGTTTTATTTTATGTTTTAAGTGTCCTAAAGACGTGTTTTTTGTTTGTTTTTATGCTCGAGCAACAAAATTCAAAATTTCCTTCAAAATTAAACCGATCTTTTCCACCAATCTCATCTCCCTCCTCAGAAATCTGAAGAGTCAGCCACTGTCCTCTTCTGCTGAGATGACTAATAGGATTTTCATTTTTAATTGAGAGAACTTCATGTGCAGTTAAAACAACCCATTTGTATTAGTGTTCCCCCGTATTCCCAAAAATACCTGCAATAAGTGAAATCCGTGAAGTAGTTAGCTTTATGTTTTACAAACTTGTTCAAACTTTCATAAATTTTATAAAATAGGTACAATACTGTGAAAAATGCATGCAAAATTGCACAAAAAAAAACAAAAAACAATCTGCAATACAGTGAGGCCACGAAAAGTGAACGTTATAGTGAGGGAATACTGTATTTTGCAGTTATTGTTCAATGTTTTCCAATAAAACAAGATTGGAACGCTTGCAATGAAAAAATTGAGATCGGCAGGTCAGACTTTTTAAAAGTTCGGGGTTGGGTGATTGGCCAGGAAAACTGTGATCGGTGCACTCCTAGTAGAATCGTCAGACAAGCAAACAAAGGACTCAGGAATCAAATAACTGGGAATGGGTTCAATTACGGTAAAAAAAAAAAAAAAACAAAAAAAACGGTTGAGATTCCTCATCCCTATTCAACATTTCTAAATCACTGCATCTTTCATTATATTCAGTGCATCTATCAGGCTTTCTTGTCATATGTAATAATAATAATAGTAACAATAATAATAATAAAAATGGGCCAGTACTAATTGAAAGTGAGGGCTTACATGGGACATGCCACTTTGAGTGATGGTCTTCTCGGAATGAAGGATGCGCTTGATGGTCTTCGAGGTCAACTGTTCAATCTCTGTGTCGGATAAAGGCTTGATCACATCCGACAGCCTGAAGACTTTTTTCCTCCCAGTCAGCCCTGCCAATCTGCTCAAGAAAAAAAAGAAAGACGACAAAGACAGTCTAGAGGCGTTCGCGATACATTTTTTTTGGGCCATTTGTAGTTGTCGTTTGCAGATCTGACTTGGTTTGCGCCGTTGGCAGGATGGGCTCGGGAAGCCTTTTGACCGCAGCGGGGGCGGCGGCGGCGTTGGGCGCCCTTTCTTTTTCCGGGTAACCCACCACCGAGATGGCCTGGCCCACCATCGCGGCGCCTTTGCGCTTGATGGACGGGTCCGTGCCGCCCGCGTCGTCGTCGTCGACGTCCGCTTTGTTCTCTCTCGCTTTGCATTGCTCCAGGCCTGGATGGGGTGCAATGAAAAACAGCATCGTTGCATTTCCGTCCCCCTAAAATTGCAATCCGTTACACAAAAAGTGCCCAAAACGGAAACATTTTGTCAATAAACACCATGAGTCCCCGTTTTAATCAATATGATTCGTTGTTGGCGGGACAGTAAATCAGATGCCCATATTGGGCAAAATGCTAAGCATTGGGCAAAATGCTAAGCATTGGCCACATCTATCCCCAATTAACTCATTCACTCCCAAAAACGTATTTATACGTTTTTTTTGTTTTAGGTTTTTGTATGCTAGAGCATTATGAAGGCTTTGATGCAGTTTCTGACCTGAAGAGGTCGCTTAAAGCAATGGTAGTTATACAAAAAAAAAAGAAAAAAAAAAGGCCAGGAGGTGGCAGCAAATTATAAGAGATCAGCCAGGGCCATATTGCAACAAGCTCTTTTTCCCAGTATTTTCAACAGGTTTGTTAATAATGATGAAACTTAGCTAATTCTAATGCTAATTGCTGCAAAATGTAAAAACTAGGGGTGTTAAAAAAAATCGATTCGGTGATATATCGCGATACTACATCGCGCGATTCTCGAATCGATTCAATAATTGGCAGAATCGATTTTTTTTTTTTTTTTTTTTTTTTTTTTTTTTAAGGATTCACACCTTGAGCATGGAAGGATGTTATATGAACGGAACATTAAGCCTTAATATTTTATTTTAATGCTGTTCAAACATGAAACAGATTACAACCTCTATAAGACTGAAATTTCAGATAAATAAATAATACATTTTCATATAAATCTTACACTCTACAAGCTTACTGATTAGTATTTTCTAAATTTGAATGAAAAAAATCGCAACAATCGACTTATAAATTCGTATCGGGATTAATCGGTATCGAATCGAATCGTGACCTGTGAATCGTGATACGAATCGAATCGTCAGGTACTAGGCAATTCACACCCCTAGTAACAACAGATACAAATGCAATTTTTTTTCTGATGAAAGAAGAGACTTTAATCTTTATTTTGGTAGTTTCCATGTTTTTATAGCAATAGAACATGAAAATGTGTGGGAGTGAATGAGTTAAAAGAGGCGGACCTCGTCATTCCTTATTATTTCAGCCCAAATATTTATTCACTGTGACTTTCTTAAATGTGGGCAACAACTAGGAACGGACTGATATGCATTTTTTGAGGCCGATGCCGATATGATTATTGGCAGAAAAAAGTACTCATTACCGATTAATCTGCCGATTATTTAAAACTGCATATAATTAAGCCCTTCTCTAATTCCTTTTCTACAGAGCCCCTAAAGGTGACATGGTAGGAAAAAAAAAAACTTTGCGTTCCCTCGCAAATATTCACACTTGCGAAGTACTCTATCGCGTCGCCTCCCATGTCAAACTGGACACACGGGAGGCGACGGGGTACTTGTCGCTACACACGGGAAACGACAAACAGTGGGGTATATGCCACGGAAGAGGCGGGACGTGATTTTGCACATCAGTTTGTTTCCGGTCCGGGTTGTGAACGCGTAACCGCGGGGCACAAAGTCGGAAGCACAAGTATTTTTGACGTAGCCCACACGTCGCAAACTGAACCGGAAACAAACTGATGTGCAAAAACAGTCCCGCCTCTTCCGTGGCATATACCCCGTTGTGACGGCGGCAGAGACTAACGTCACCTTCTAGCGCGGCTTGTTGACAACAGATTTAATTGGCTATTAAATTGGAGGGAATCATTGTAAACGGACGTTCCGCTACATAGTTCGAGGATGAAGATTCACAATATATTACTGGAATATTACTGAACTATTGTTGCTAAGTGTCCTGTTCACGTCACGGAAATAGTTACATGACGTGTCATATAAAACTGGATGATGAGACCCTGCTAAAATTAGATCCTCCCATTTTGCCGTGTATCGCACTGTCTAGCATGCCCCGCGTTCATTGGCTCATCAATGAAACCTTCGATGATTGGTTGAAGCCTCTGCGACAGCCCAAAAGTTGAACATGGTTTATTTATTTATTTATTTACTTATTTTTTTAAAGCCTTTTTTCATTTCAAGATCGACAAGCACCCAAATCAAACTGAGCACATAGAACTGAACCGTGCTGTTGCGACGTTTCAACTTTCTAGTATCGCGTCGCGGACCTACGCGTGCACGTCTATGTGTACGCGCGCGACTTTTCACATGCACGAACGTCGTATGTAGCCGAGGGGGAGGAGGGGAGGCGATTTTCGCCTTGCTTCCATAGGAAATGAATGGAGAGTGAGCGACGTCGCCTCCCGTGTGGCGAGCCCCTGAGCCAGCGAGCAGCGGTGAGCATGAATGGCTAGCAACAAGCTACACTACACTCGCTACACTGAGAGGAGAGCGATAGACAAGTGCAAGTGAGGGGTGGAAGCACTAAAAATACTTTTCACCATCTAAACAGTGCCACAAATTTAAGTATAAAGGGTGTGTAGCTGCATGCTGCAGGAGCTCCAGTCGTAAACCGTCAGTTAGGGTTTGTCACATTTGTGCTTTTGCAATGATCCTTATTTGCATCTGTGGATTTCTCAGAAAGGGGAAGAAATTCTGTAATTTTATTTCAGTAAACCATTTATAGTTATCAGTGTATATGTGTGTACTTTTCTCATGAATAGAGCTCATAAAAAAATCGTCTGATTATAGTTTATATGATATTTTTAAGATATTTTTTATTTAACTGTGCACCTACAGTCAGAGCTTTAATTTCAAAATGGTTACACAGTATTTATATTTTATTTGAACAACTGAGCATTTTTCATGAACCAGGTGGAGAAACCTGTTTATTATTTATTCATTTGATTTAGCCCCTATTCACTGAAATATCCGGTTTCAATAAAACTAATTTGAAGACGTTATATTTAGCTTTGACTCAAAAAAATTTTGCGGAGGGGAAAAAGAAATACACATACACATTATATATATATATATATATATATATATATATATATATATATAGATATATATCTATATATACATAGATAGATAGATATATATCTATATATATCTAGATAGATATATCTAGATAGATATATCTAGATAGATATATCTAGATAGATATATCTATATAGATATATCTATATCTATATAGATATATCTATATCTATATCTATATAGATATATCTATATCTATATCTATATAGATATATCTATATCTATCTATATCTATATATATATATATATATATATATAATTAAGCCAAAATATGAGTACATATATGAGTTAATATACCAATGTCAATATATGAGTTTTAGTCCATATCGCCCAGCCCTATGATGTATACAAGGTTATTGTATACATTTATGTTTCAACAATAAAACCATTCTTACTTTGTATGCAACTTAAAAATCTCCCCTTACTTAGGCAGAAAAAAACAAGACATTTAGCAGAATATTCTAAAATCTGATGGGACAGAGAGATGTATATATATATATATATATATATATATATATATATATATATATATATATATATATACATACATACATGTATAGATAGATAGATACGAGAGTTAAATTTTTTAGTAGGTGTGTGTACCTACGTAGTTAGGTCTATAAAGCTATAAAGCATTAACCTTTTCATTTATATATGTTTATCTTGTGTTATTTCCACAAGTCTTGGGACTTACTGGGCTAACCTGGGACCTTGGGGTTTGTATTTTGTGTCATGGTGTGGAAATGTGTGTTATAACAAAAAAAAAAAAAAAAAAAAAAAAAAAAAAAAAAAAAAAAAAAAAAAAAACTTGGATGTTTGCATCCTTGAATGGTGAGAAAAGAAAGTCTGAATCCTTGAAATATCCACTTTATAATATAATGTAACTTGAAAGGACAATGACAAGATAAAAACAATAAGAAAATGAAATAAGAAGAACTAAACTAAACTAAAATAGCAACTCAAAAAAAAAAGAACAAATACTGACTGTTCTGGTGCATTTTAGCCTCTTGGGGGCAGTGTGGTGTCGTGCATCCATGGCGTACACACAAAGTGAGTACAGAAGAAATTTACGATTGAATTCTATTCAAATACAGTAACTCGTTTTTCACACATTGGGAAAAAATTGTGACTTTATCTCATCTGAGGGTATGTGTTCCCACAACATTTGTGTGTGGATATTCGTTATTTGAAGGAAAAACACTCCCGAAGTCGAAGCTAACTTCTTGTTATCGAATGCTAACTTCCTGTTAGCGCTAGGCTGGCGATGTTTTAAAAAAAAAGTTTTGTATTTAAATATACAGTGGCTGTAATTCTTAGCGTTGTGTACAGGAATTAGTTTTACAGTTAACTCATGAACCAGCTGAATGGACGCTTAGGGAAAACAGAATAACCAGAATAACATACGCTACAGACTTGCTATTTGCTAATGCTACGCAAGCAAAATAGTGCATTCACCATACTTTCACAGCGCTGGAAATTTCGTTTTCCTTCGATAACGTTTTAAAGGGAAAATAATCGACCATTTGGCCCAATTGGCCGACGTTTGAAGGTGACTAATCGGCCGCCGATTAATCGGTCGGGCCCTAGCAACAACCTCCAAAAGTCCTTTTCCTTTAGTTATGCTCCACTGGGAAATTAGTTATCAATGCTGGCTGATTATAAATAGAGATTTAAACAAATTTCCCCAGAAAAAATAATATAAATCTTTCCCTCCCAAATCTTTTCTTAACTTGAATCCTACATGCATGTAATGTATGTGCTTGACACATGTTTGAGTGAGGTTTAAAAGTGCGCTTGACCGACCTGGCCCGATCCCAGCCGCAGTCATCTGCGTGGCCATTAGCCGGGCCAAATGTTTGATTTGGGCATCGGTGCCCGCCGACTCCACGGGCGTGTACGTAGCCTGGAAGGACGCGGGCATGGTGTCGGGCAGATACACCATACTGATCAGCACCTGCAACAAAAAGTGACGGTGTCGGTTTTGGCACGTGCGAGAAGCCGGCACGAAGAAGTGGGCTTGCCGTCCGTCGCTCACCAGATTGGCCACATTGTCGGCGTTGAGGAGCGGGCGCAGGAAGTCGGCAGTCAGGTCAATGGCGGACTGCGCCACTGGGGCCGGGGCTGGCTTGGGGGCTGAAAGAGGGGCCGGCTCCTCTTTGTCCTCGTCATCTTCGATTAGGTTTTGCTCTGAGCGCACAGCAAAAAGCAAAGTCAGAAGGACAAGGCACAAGACGACTGCTAGTGTTCATTTTATCCGGCATTTTTAAACTGAGTCTCAGTTTTCCTTCCAGTTTCAATCACGCTTGTTAGTTTTTGTTTTTTTTGTAACTGTTTCTTTATTGAACATACAAGCATTTCAACAGACAACATATACATAGAGATCCTTTCTAATCCTTTCTTTTCTTTTCTTTTTTTTTTTTAAACACAATATTCCCCCCAAAAATGTAACAAATAGGTGAAAGGATTCAAATGTATTCTGTTTATATACCTAATAATTCCTCCTTTCTTTTACTCGAAAACTTTCCTCGAACAGCACTGTTCTCATTTCCCTCTAATTTAATATGTTAAGCAATTTTTCCTTATCCAGTGTTGAATACACGCTTGTTAGTTTTTAGTTTCGTATTTAGTCAACCTAATCCCGTTTTATTTAGTTGACTATAAATCCAGCATTTTAGTGTTTAACTCATTCACTTCCAGCCATATTCACTGAAGCAACCATTAAATGAAACATACCAAAACAAAGATTAAAGTGTCTTCTTTCATCAGGAAAAAAATGTATATTTCTATGTGTTTCTGTTTTGCAGCAATTAGCATTAAAATATAGCTAAGTTTCATCATTATTGTTTTACAATTCCTGGTGAAAACACTGACAAAAACAGCTTGTTGCAACATGGCCCTGGTTGATCACTTATACTCTGCTGCCACCTGTTGGCCGTTTCTGTAATAACTACCATTGTCATTACCATTCTCTTCAGTTCAGAGGCTGCATCAAAGCCTTCTGTATGCTCCATCATTTAAAAATTACACTATTTCAATTGAAACCTGCATGTTCAGAAAGCTTAGGTGGCTTAAGATGTCTGGGTTTTTTTCTTCTAGGGTTTTATATACATTTTAAAAGTTTTAAATTTTGCAAAAATGTTCAGAAATGTGAAGATTAGTCTAAAAATATGTAAAAAAAAAAAAAAAAAAAATCGTGATAAAATTGAGATTGTGAATTTATTTTTAAAGAATAGTGATATGACATTTTTACCATATCGCCCACTCCTAGTTAGCGATCGGAATAACATTATTGTTGGAACGTTATAGCCAATGAATTTGTTACATTACACTATACTACTATAATTTACCGTACTTTTTTTTTTTTTTTTTTAACCTTTCACCGTGAATCCACCTCCTGTCTGTCCCATGTGTTTGTGCATGTTGCACTCGCTAGGTGCAGATTTGAAAGTAGGCATGTCACATGACAGCATCACAGTGACAGATTAGCAGAGACAAGATCTTACAAAATCATACAAATTTCGTCTTGTTTTTGTTCATGAACTAAAATGTCCTAGATCTTAGTCCAGTTTTTATTAAGTGAAGTACATTTTCGTCTCGTCTTCATTATTCAATGAGAATGCATATTGATTTAGTTAGTTATTGTTTATTCATGAGGGTTTTAGTCTCGTCTGGTTTAGTTTTAGTCCGGAGAAAAATGTGTGTTGACGAAATTATTTTTGTTGACGAAATTAACACTACTTCTCACAACCATGTGCATCAAAAGCAATTGTTGCTGTCTGGCTAAATGTGGCCACGCTTCTAATTATCTCAGTACATTGAGCCGCAAATGATCAACTGGATTTGCAAACGGTCACTCACCCATCTTGACCTTCTTTCCCTCCGTGTACTGCTCGTGCCGCGGCCTCTTGCGCTGCTCCCTGAGCGCCGGCGTGGAGCGCACGATCTCGCTCTGGGGCATGCCCAGGTCCAGCAGCAGCGTGCTGATCTGGCCCTGGAACTCCAGACTGCACGGATGCTTGAGCACGGCCACCAGGTGCAGCTTGAGGTTCTTTCGCACGCTGCTCACCTGCGACTTGGCAAGGGTGGGCGGAAGGTTCGCTGGATGGGTGGGGTGCGGGAGTGGGGGGGTGCAAAAAAAAGTTGGGTTTCGTAGTTGTACGGAATATTTCACCCGTTGATGCTGACTCACCGTGCAAGGTCTCGTACGCCTGCACCACCTTGGACATAAACATGGGCCTCTGGCGAGCGATGGTGGCGAGAGAGCCCAGTGCAGTGGTCAAGTTGATGCTGGAAATGGCAGGATGCACCATGAATGTCAGCAGCTTGTCCAGGGCCAACTTCCCCTCGTCGCACAAAACATCTGCGGAGGAAAATGTGGACACTTTATTTGCTTATTTTAGATATTAAAATAGTTATTAAAGTTATTAAAATAAATAAATACATAAATAAATAAAAATCCTCGCAGACAAACTAAGTAGTGCAGCTGTATTCTCGTATTCATACCGTAGCGAATGTACGTGTGGTCTCTGGGTACTTTGTCCAAGCTGATATCGCTCTCCTGCCGCTTGGGCACGTCCGAGTCAGCCACACGAGGTGACAGCGTGATGATGAGCGACTCAGTGAATTTGATGGCGTGGGTGCGCACACCGTCGTTCTCAGAGTCCAGCAGCGCCAGGACGTCGCCTTTCATCTGCGTCACCATGTCCCAGCAGGCCTCCTGCATGTCCGACACGGCTTTGGCTCGCACCAGCCACTGGCGGGAACGGAAAGGCGGAGGGAGGATGGAGCAGGTTACTTTGTATCCGTTCCAAAGAGTGAGGCAAACATTTATTTACGTTGATGCATGCTACCATGAGTCCCTGAGACGTATTCATGTTAAAGAGATTACACCACAGTATTATAAACCCTTCCAACAGTTAACCATAGGCATATGATTAAATCTTACATTTGACACCATGGCGATGTAATTTTAGGTGTTTTGCTGTTTTTTTTTTATTATTTTGTTAATTGGTTATTTTTGTTGTGTTTAGTCTGCAGAGGCAGTGCGCCAGTGGGTCCGCACTTTATGACATCATGAAGTGCCAACAACTTGTTTTCTCAGGTTGGGAGGGGCTGGTGCTTGGAGAACGGAATGACCTAGAATTTCTCATAGAGGGGCGAACGGAGGAAACCAACACTTCAGAGATGTTTTTGGTGAGGAATTAGCATTTTTATCATGGCTAAAAGCTCCAAAAAGATGATTTTTCAGGTTGCTGCCACTTTAACCAATGATAAGGAGTATAAAAATATTTTTATTTCACATCTCTTCTTAAAAATACTCTGTTGAGAAAACATGCAAAAATAAACCAATTATAATTCAGTTTATTGGTTCGGCCTGTAGCATCAGTCAGAAAATTCAGATCAATCTTTTCCAAAGTCAAATCAGATGTTGGAAAATGTGTTATTTGAGTTAATCACAAAGTTGATTAATCGGTGCACATTTAAAATGCAAAAATGTTCACTAGGTTTCACAAATGTCTAGAAAAAGTACCTGTAGCGTAACCTTGTATATCTGCGTGAGTGTGAGAATAGCTTTCTTCACCACGTTGACGCTGTCGTCCTTGAGCAGCATATTCAAGTTTGCAATTAGCCTGAGGAGCAGCTCGTTGTCACGTTTACTGGAAAGATTGGGGGAAAAAATTTGACTTAAACTGCAAAACAATTTATTTGACTAAGCTGTGACTGCAATACAAGCACCCACCATGCTTCCTCAATGAAGCCAATGACAAACTTTCTCACTTCGATAGATTTATCTGTTTGAAAAGCGATCATCTCCTGCATGGAGAAAAAAAAAAAAAAAAAGATGACAATTTCACATTGCAATCATCGTGATCAAATGCATGCTCTCATGTGTTCTTACGTCCAGGAAATTGTCAAGGAGAGATGGATCCTTGTTGATAATAAGCTCCTGGACCTGGAGAATGAAATAAAGGTGTATATGTATATATATATATATATATATATATATATATATATATATATATGAGGTTGGCTCCCCAACAAATTCAAATTTTCTATTGGTATTAGAAACATTTGTTAGAAATCCACAAATAGCTGAATCCGTGGGTGGCCAACTCTGAGTATGTGGGGGTCCAGTGTACTACTCATTAGAAGGCTTGGATAAGTTGCTAAATTCGGTGTCAAATTACATGCATGTGTGTACATGACAAATAAAGATGATTCTATGATTTTTTTTCTTCTTCTGAAAACATTTTGCATTTGAACGAGACAGATCCACCTCCCAATACTAGGTGATCTCAACCACAGTATAACAAGTGGGTGTTAGGTGCTGTAATTATTTATCCTTTGTGTATTTTTTCATGAAGGAGTGTTTTAAAGCGTGGCAAATGGCATTCTTTCAAAAGGGAAATACTAAAAATAGTAAATTTCCATGTTCAGCAAAGTACAGACCTGTTTGAGCACAGCCAGCTTCGCATCTGTGGGTATCAAGGCAGCTCGATTCAAAAGATCCACCACCTGAAGGCAGACGTGCAGTTTATTACATGTTCAGGCTACATTTGAGCATTATTTCATGTATTACATAGACTCATATTTACCTTTTCACTGGTGGTCATGTCTATGACATTGAGTGTTTCTTCGGCTTGTACGGAGAACTCCATAACGCCGTTCGACTTCCTTTACTTACTATGTGTGTAACACCACATCCCCGATTCTGATTACATAAACATAAAACCAGCGTTAGAGGCAACTGTGCATAGAATTATGACACCCACGAGTCTGAAGTGACAATAGATACTAAACTAGTTGATTGTGCTAACTAGCGCCATGCTAACCACTTACAATGCCTCACGATAGTTAGTCAGAACAGAAACGTGTGATAGCTGTGGATAAATAATAAATAATACATTCACTAGCTCACGCCGACACATATAAAGCACTTTAATATATTTGAAATACCTTAATTTAAATGAAAACGAAGCTTAGTTGTCCGTGAATGAACTGAAGCAGCCACAGTCCTGTAGCGGCGTTTTTCCCCTCTTCTTCGTGTGTTGATAAAACGTGAATGTGTGCGGCAACAGTGCCCCCTGGAGGGGACCTTGTTAATTACTTTCCTCAACCATTAAACTAGTACAGTAGTACTTTGCTTTGCACGCTCTATTCTTTTGTATATCAATTACGTTATTAAACCTGATTAGCTACAGTTAAAAACGCAACTGCATAATAAATAATACAAGAACATCAGCGTAATAATTTCATATGGAGACACAAAACCTCGGCAAAATTGCAGAAGGAACATGTCATACAACAAGTGTAAAATGGAATTTATAATTGTATGTGTGCATTGTATGTTTGATTCTTTGTATTTTTCTTTGTGAACTACTGTTCCCTTGGTAGTTTTTGTTGTTTTGTAGTGACAAATTTTTGATCGTTGCCAAGTTTGTAGTCTTACAGAAAAAAAAAATCAAGTGGGAGAAATAAAACGAACGGTTCCTGCCGAGTAAATACCTTTTTCAAAGCAACGCATTTCTTGAAGGACCTCGCTGGCTGGGGGAAAACAAAGTTCAAGACGTATTTTATCTTGAAGGCGGTTCACAGAAGTCGTCTCTAGCTGCTATTGGGTAACTTGACATATCGCTCGTAAAAAATAAAAAATAAAAATGGCGGCGATAATCACCCAAGGAAGGGATTCCGAAATCTCCGAACTTTAGTTTTAATGAACCAAGCGACAGGGGACTTGTTATTTTAAAACTCTCTAGTGAATCAGTATTTGCTTTCCAATCGTGGCTGAAAAGGAGACGACGTCGTTGAAGGTGAGCTACTTGTTTTGTTTTTTTCCCCCTTTGTAGCGCTTGTCAACAGCTGTGATCAACCGTTAAAGCTTGTTTACAACAACACGACTGCTCTGCAGTTAGATTACGGCTCTAAACAGTATTTCACCATGTGTTGTCAATTACACGCTTTGTAATAAAGTCACCTGTAGCTAAATAATAAACAATTTATAGTGGCTCCATGATGTTCCATGATGTCAGTGTTTACAGTATAGCGATGGAGTGCATGTTCATCGTGAACCGGATGGGCTCCCCTGGTAGTTCGGCTGCAGCCCAGCGGAGGCGTATGGCCCTGGGGGTGGTCATACTCCTGCTGGTGGACGTCATCTGGGTGGCCTCCTCCGAGCTGACATCAGTAAGGGGCCGCATTCGCAACTTCATGAGAGTCCGAGCTTGATTTGACATTCAAGAAGACGTGTTATGAACATAAATATCAACTGTGACTTCACAAGTTTGCTAATATAATACTGCCCCCAAACTTAACTTTCTCTGCCCATGACCGTGAACAACTCTCCGTTGCAGTACATTTTCAGGCGGCAGGACTACAACAAGCCCTTCTTCAGCACCTTCACCAAGACGTCCATGTTTGTGCTCTATTTGCTGGGGTTCCTTCTGTGGCGGCCCTGGAGGCAGCAGTGCACCGGCCCGCTCAAACGCCGACACGCTTCACTCGTAAGTGCAACGCAATCTTCTCGCTATGACCGAGCCCCGTCAACCAAGAGTGAAAATCCGCAAATAACGGGCGCGTTTGTAATTAACATATCGCAAAGCGCTTAAAACATTAGAGGATCATAAAGCATTAACACCATGCATGTAACATGTACACAATCATGAGCCCATGTTATGTCACTAGTTCAGTTATTCAATACATTGTGAATGGGCACTAGCACATGACAGAAAAATCTGTCATTAAACTCACCTTTTGGTATTTACACTAGGGGTGGGAACCTCTGGGCACCTCACGATATGTTATGCCATACTAGGCTCACACCATTGTCGATATTTTAGTCAGGTCACAAATCCACGATAAGCTATGATGAAACTACTCAAGACATAAATGGATGAATTTTTTTCAATGAGAAAATTGTTTCTTTTTGTACCATGACTGAAACACAATATTCAAACTGGTGTCTTCTTCACAATGAGTACTTTAGTGTATTTGTTTATAAACAAATTAGTGCTGTCAAACGATTCAAAATTTTAATCTGATTAATCACACTTTTAAATTTTGATTAATCACGATTAATCAGCTAAATTACTCGCGTATTTGCGTAATATAAAATAAATACAAAATACCGTAATATTTTGACATTAACGCATTCTTTTATATGAATGTCATTTGCAAACATTGATTAAATGCATGTACGCAATTGCACGCATGCGTGTATTGCTCAAAACGTAACAGCATCATAACAATTGGGTGCAATTCAGTAATTAATTAAACGCAAATTACTTTTGTTTTATCTTAAGTCCCGTCGGGGTGTTTTTGAAAGCGAAATTCACCACCGAGCACACCAACTGGAGTCACCCCGCTCATTTTGGAACAACAGGCATAGGAAATGCCGTGCATTGACCTAATCACTGACCTGTGCAGCCTTCAATGCAACCATCCGCGGTTACGTTCAAGGCTCAAGTGCGGTCCAAAAAAATAGTGCGATTAATCTGCGTTAACATGTGATTAATTTAACTTTTTTCTGTGATTAATTAATCTATTAATGCTTTAACTTTGACAGCCCTAAAACAAATACTAATGTCTTAACAGTTTCTCTCAACAAATTTGTGTCTTTCTTAAACACTTATTGTCATGCAACATGTCAGTCAGTTACATCGTCAATTGTGATGCCATTTTTTTGTGTAGTATTGCAGCAGTAAATAAAATGACTTAAATATTCAATCCGATTAAATCAATATTATTTAAGATGTTAAAATTGAAGATATAATACCCATTTTTCATAGAAACGTATTCAAAACTTGAGTCAGTTGCTGGGCAGATCAACCCAGCTCATGAGTCTTCTTTGCCTGAAGATTTGCGTCCATTTCCCCGCCACTCTTATGAGGCACTCCCCCTAGTGGCCCACCAAGTAATTGCTCAATAAGTCACGGACAATGGAGCTGTTATAGTGGCTGGTTATCAACTACAAATAGCGCGATACTTGCGTAGGTGTATCGATAATCTATCGGGAGACAAATTATCACAATATCGATATATCGTCACACTCCTAATTTACACACAGTCATAAATCACTTCTGCTAATATCATGAACTGTGACAGCGTATTTTTCAATAAGTGAATCTGTCCACAGTTTGCCGATGCAGAAGCCTACTTTGCTCCCTGCACCAATGACGCCACTGTGAACAACTGCTTGGTACGTATTCGTTGGAAAGTTATTCAGACTTATTTCTCCAACTTGCACAAATATAGATGACAGCCAAGTGAGTTTGGATTGCAATGACAATGTGTTTTGTTAATTATGTTTATTTAATTTGGAGACTTATTGTGCAATAAAAAATACAATTTAAAAAAAAAAAAAAAAAAAAAGGATAGCTGGAAGAATTTTTTCTGCTTTTTTTCCAAGCATTCTTTGTCGATTATTGAAGCGGGTCAGCTTGACCGACGAGGTGGACGAGGTTTATCAAATGCAAGCTCCTCCCAAGCTCCTCCCAAAACATAACTTTCTTTCGCGACGTGAACATTCCACAAAATGATCCATGTCTAATGAGATGATTCATAAATTATATATACATAATAACAAAAACATATTTTGTTGGATAACATAGCTTGACCCCTCCTGTTATGTGGCGGGTCAATTTGACCCCGTTTGAAGGGTAAATAATATCAAAACAAAACTAAAAAATGTCAAACGTCCTCTGCTGGCATTATGTTGGTTCTTTTTCTTGTAGACGCTGTTTTTATTCAATTTTTTCAAATTCACAAAGATCTCAATTGTGTAAACAACATGCATTGGGTCATATTGACCCAGGAATGTTTTTGATGGAGCAAAGAAAAAAAAAAGTGATAACACGAGGATTGCATGAAAATAGATAGTACAGTGTTCCCAAGTTTATCGCGGGTGTTATGTTCCAAAAACTACCCGCAATAATGGAAATCTGAGTTAAAAAAAAAAAAATCCCGTTAATTATATATATATTTTCATTTATTATGTTTTTTTTTTTCATTTTGGTATGATTTTTAGTTTATTATGAATGCTTTTTCAGTCATCATTTTTTTTATTTACAGTCATTTTTTCCCCCATTAAAAGTATGTTTTTTTTAAAATTATTATTACAGTACAGTTTATATTTTTTTTCCATTATGTTTTTTTCATTTTGGTATGATTTTAGTTTATTATGAATGAATGCTCTTTCATTCATCTTTTTTTTTTTTTCCATTTACAGTCATTTTTTCCCCCATTAAAAGTATATTGGGGTTTTTTAATTTACTTATTACAGAACTGTATACAGTATATATTTTTTCATTGTTTTTTTTCATTTTGGTATGATTTTTAATGTATTATGAATGCTTTTTCATTCATCATTGGTTGACTGCTGTAACCCATCACTTTTTTTTTGCTTTTCACGCAGAGTGAACCACTATACGTGCCCGTCAAGTTTCAGGACGTACCCGCCGACCTGGCCAACTGTTTAATCGAAACAGATTGCCAATCTCGTGAGTGGCCGCCATTGAAAATTTTCCATCCGTCTGCTTCCGGCTGAGAATTCGCACGCTTTATTTGATTTTTTTTTTTGGTCCCAGCGGCTTTGAAGAAGCAGCGGGTGCGTTTCAGCAACATCATGGAGGTGCGCCAGCTGCCCTCCACGCACGCCCTGGAGGCCAAACTGTCGCGCATGTCCTACCCGGCCGCCAAGGACCACGAGGCCATGTTGCGCACGGTGGGCAAGCTGACCATCACCGACGTGGCCAAGATCAGCTTCTTCTTTTGCTTTGTGGTGCGTGCACGTCACGTCAAACGTCTTTGCTGATGCTTTTATCACAACAAAGTGTCAAATTAACTAATTTGCTGCCAAGACGTGTAAAATAGTACGTTCTATTTTAAATGTTTGACGTGTCACGAAGACTTATTTGTCTTTTTTTTTTTTTTTTTTTTGCTAGAGCATACAGAAGGTTGACAAAATGGTAGTTATTACATAAACGGCCAGCAGGTGGCAACAGAGTATAAGAGATCAACCAGCGCCATGTTGGGGGAAAAAAGCTCTATTACTCACAATTCTAAATAGATTTTTGAATAATGATGAAACTCAGCTATTCGGGGTTGGGAATCAATGACTGTCTCACAATTGGATTCCGATTTTTGGATCTGCGATTTGATTCAGAATCGATTTTGGATTTAAAAGGATTTGATTGACAATGATTTCTGCTTCATTTTATAGATGTAAAAGTAATTATCATGGTCTACTCCAGTCTAACTCACTAATGCTAGAGATGTAACGATATCCAAACATCACTATACGATATGAAGGTCACAAATACGATAATCATCACGATATAGTGGAGAGGTTTGCGATAAAAAAGAAAAAATGACCTCATACAACAAAAAAGCACATAATATTGGTTTTGTACATTACAGCAATGAAAAAAGTAAAAATATAATTATATATATATATATAAAATATAATTATAATTGAGGCACTAGTACAAGCATTACAATAAATTGATACATTTTTTATAAATAAAATTACTTAAATCAAATAAGAATTTACTAAAAACAATAAATTGAGTTCCTCCACATATTGACTGTTCACAAGTATATTGTGTTTCCCTTCATCTGACCATTTGTGTGGATTTTAAACATAGAAGGGCCAAAACATGCCTCGTGAAAATTAAACTGCACTAAAAAACTAGCCACCAGAGAGTGCTAAAACGGCACAAATGGAAATCAATCTGCCATTTTTTTTTAACAGATGTTCTTCTTTTAATACGTGACATGACGATATATTGTGGCAGTTTTAATATCACGATATTGCCGTTATCGTTACATTCCTAGCTAATGCTAATTAGCGCACTACTCGCGGCACTTTTATCCGTCAAAAGAACGGCTATTTGTACAAAACATTTCAGGAATGCGTACAGAGAAGCATTTTAACATTACTCACCGGCATATGTTCTTTCTATGCTGAAAAAAACCCCCAAAAACTTTTGTTGACATAACTTGATCATGACTTTTTCCTTCTCAATGTGGCTAAGACTTAACTGTGTATCAGAATGCGTGGAACCACACTGCACCCATGTGGCCAAATCGGGTACAACATGAACTGCGTTCCCAGTACACAAACAAGGGCAAGACAGTGTCAAATAATTGAAAAAAATAATCGATTTTGGGACATTTGAAATAGATTCTGAGTCGTACTAAATGAGAATCGAGATTCATATGATAATCGTTTTTTTGTTTGTTTGTTTTTGGCACACCCCTATTAACTCATTTGCTCCCAATAAGGTATAAATAGTTGTTTTTTTTTAATGTTTTAAGTGCCCCAAAGACGTATTTATATGTTTTTTTGATTGTTTATGCTAGACTAGAGCATACAGAGAAGTCTTTGATGCAGCATGTCAACTGCAAAGAACAGTTGCAGAAATGGTAGTTATTATAAAAACGGCCAGCTGGTGTCAGCAGAGCAAAGGAAATCAACCAGGGCCGTGTTGAAAAAAAAAAAGCTCAACTACTCATAATTTTAAATAGATTTGTGAAAATTTATGAAAAAACAGACTTTAATCTTTATTTTGGTAGGTTGCGTGTTTTTATAGCAATAGAACACAATTATTATTACGTCATAAAACTCTGATGAAGACATCAGGGAACTGTTTGAAATGAGAAGAGAAAAAAAACAAAACGTCTCCTTTTCCTTTTCCTATGCGAACTGTGTGACATGGGCTCCTCCTCTCTCTCTGGTTTGTGCCCACCCGTGCAGTGGTTCCTAGCCAACCTGTCCTATCAGGAAGCGCTCTCCGACACACAGGTGGCCATCGTCAACATTTTGTCGTCCACGTCAGGTGACTTGCACGCACACACAGTCAACATGACCGCTTGTTTCAACTCACTTCCTGTCTGTCTGCAGGCCTCTTCACACTCATCTTGGCTGCGATATTTCCCAGCAACAGCAGCGACCGCTTCACCTTGTCCAAGTTGTTGGCGGTGGCGCTCAGGTGAGAACGTTGCAAATCGTGTTTTATTTAAGCCAGGAAAAAACGTGGACAAATAACTACTTATTTCACTGAGGCACTCTTGTTGTTATTCTGCAGTCAGTGCCAAGTGTTACTTGAAAACAAGACAAAAGGCCCACAGAATATTGTTTTCTATTGCTAGAAAAAACATGGAACCAAACAAAAGAAAGATTAGTCTCTTCTTTCATCAGAAAAAAAAGTGCATTTCTATTTGTTTCTGTTTTGCAGCAGTTAGCATTAGAATATAGCTAAGTTTCATCATGATTCACATTCCTGGTGAAAACACTGTCAAAAGGAGCTTGTTCCAACATGGTCCTGGTTGATCTCGTATACTCTGCTGCCACCTGCTGGCCGTTTTTTTGTAATAACTATCATTGCTTCAAGCATTCTCTTCAGTTCAGAGGCTGCAGCAATATGCTCTAGCATAAAAAAACAAACATATAAATACGTCTTTGGGAGCATGGTAATATTTAAAATAGAACGTATTTATACGTTTTTGGGAGCAAATGAGTTAAAGGCTTGAAATCTGAATGATGTGATTATTAACATTAGCCTTCACAAGAATAGTGCAATAGTGTGATGGGGAAAAAAAAGCAAGTGCCCATAGTAATACCCAGCCCTACTGATTAAAAAGGTTGGATAAGACTTAGGCCATGTTTGTCATTGATTAATCTGCTGATTATTATTATTTTTTTCCATTTTAATCAATGATTCGGTAAAAAAAAAAAAAAAAAAAAGTTAAAATTTCCATGCTTTATTTTGGCCAATAATTATTGACAATTATTGACCAATTTGATGTCATAGGTTAATTTTGCAAACAATTATCAGGATTACATTATCGTTTATCGACATCGGCACTTTAAAAATGATGGCTTTATCGGTATCGCTTAAAAATAGCATTATGTGCATCCTTTTTTTTTTTTCTTCTCAAAAACTAGATGTTATTTCAAATCGAGAGTGCACAAATATGATTCAGTTCGTGATTTGGTCTGTGTAACATGAGGAAATCGGCAAAAGTGTCGATCCTTGTTTTTCAAAGTAAAAGCATTGTTTTATTTTGGTTCGAAGTCTTTCGTGGAGGATGACAGAAATCAGAGAATATTTGCTGTTGAGCTGAAACAGCACTTTTAGACTTTAAAAAAAACATCTAAACAATTTTTTCGATTATCAAAAATAAATACGATAGAGTAATGGTTGCACGTCTACTAGAGAATTTTTCTTTTTTCTTTTGGCGGCTTTGATATGTAGATGTTTTGAAATGTCTGTAGTGAAACCGCGTGAGACGTCCGTCAATATGGTGAACTCGGCTTTGAAAACGTAAACACGTTCAAACACGTCTGTTTTTTGCGCTTGCTCTTTTTGCTTAGCATGGGAGGTGTTGCCCTGGTGAGCCTCTCCAGCATGGACCGGCCCGATGAGAAAGGCACCATCGGTAAATACGTCCTCGAATCGGGAACGTCGGATTGTGTGTCATGTGACGTATACGGTGAATTGCCGCAGGTTCCTTGTGGTCCCTGGCCGGCGCCGTTCTCTACGCCATCTACATCGTGATGATCAAGCGACGGGTGGACCGTGAGGACAAGCTGGACATTCCCATGTTCTTTGGTAAGATACAAATCATCAGCGGATGACTGAAGTGAGTAGGAATGTGACGATATATCGATATCGCCATCAATCGTGATACTTTGTCTACCGATAGATTATCGATACTTCTACACAAGTATTGCGATATTTGTAGTGAATATACAGCCACTGTAACGGCTCCATTGTTCATTACTTATTGAGCAATTACTTGTCGGGCCTCTAGGGGGAGCGCCTCATAATTGTGGTGGGGAAATGGACGCAAGTCTTAAGGCGAAGAAGACTCATCAGCTTACTTTGACTTGCGGAAGACTTATCTGTCTGACTCGGTTTTGCATACGTTTCAATGAAAAAAATGTGGATTATTTCTTAAATTTTAACATTTTAAAACATTTTATGTTTCGACTTTTTGAAGCACACAATATTTGAGGAAAATTAATATTGATTTAATTGGATTTAATATTTAATGGGATAATTCATTTATTTAGCCCATTATAGCAATAAAAAAATTTGTGTTCTGTCAACTAGCGTAAATTGATACTTTAATTATTTTTTCAGGTACAATTAAAACTTTTCGAAAACAATGTTGGCACTTGTTGTCGACTGAAAATGACATCACATGTGCTCAGTGCTCAGGTAACGGCCAATCACAGCTCACCTGTTTTCTAGGTTTGGTCATGTGACATTCACAAGCTGAGCTGTGATTGGTTACCTGAGCACATTGTGATGTCATTTTCAGTTGACAGCAAGTTGCAAAATGTGTTTTTAAAGGTACTAATTGTACATGAAAAATTATCCATCCATTTTCTGAACCGCTTGCTCCTCACAAGGGTCGCGGGGGGTGCTGGAGCCTATCCCAGCTGGCTTCAGGCAGTAGGCGGGGTACACCCCGAACTGGTTGCCAGCCAATCTCAGATAAAAAATAATGAAAATATCACATTTATTATAGCCAAAATATTAACGTTTGACTGCCAAAAATGGCTAAATAAGTATCCCTTGAAGAAACTGTTAAGAAGACATTTGTATTTGTTTAAAAAAAAAAATACACGAAAGTACTCAGTGTGAAGAAGACACCAGTTTGAATATTGGTACAAAAAGAAACAATTTTCTCATTGAAAAAACATCCGTTTATGTCTTGAATAGTTTTATCCTGGATTTATTATCTGAGCAATATATGGATATCAAATCGCGAGATCATCGTTATCGTGAGCCTTGTATGGCATATCGTATTGAGTTGTGAGCTGTTTGTTTTGCTGTTTTGTTTTTGTTTTGCGTGCATGTGGTCAGGGTTCGTGGGTCTGTTCAACCTGCTGCTGCTGTGGCCGGGCTTCCTGCTGCTTCACTACACGGGCTTCGAGGCCTTTGAGCTTCCCAGCCAGCTGGTGTGGACGTACATCCTGGTCAACGGCCTGATCGGGACCGTTCTCTCAGAGTTCCTCTGGCTCTGGTGAGGGCCCGGCCCGGCGCAGCGCCGCTCATTTGCAAACACGCACGTCGTCTGACTATTTACTTATTTATTTATTTTGTCTTTTTTTTTTTTTTTTGCCTCCACAGGGGCTGCTTCCTCACGTCGTCGCTCATCGGGACCCTGGCGCTGAGTCTCACCATACCGCTCTCCATTTTGGCCGATATTTTCATGCAGAAGGTCCGTTACGCACAAACCACAAGTTTCACCATCCAAAAAATAGGATGTTTGGACAATTAAAAAAAAAAACTTTTTGTGGAATTTAAGCCTCCAGTTCTGATGCAGTTCAAATTTACATTTAGCAACTCAAGATTTTAGGAAAAAGAATTATTTTCTCTTATGTATGATTTTATATATATATATATATATATATATACATACATATGATTCAGAAGTTGTGACACGGTTTTTCACTCTATAGTACTGTAAAGAGAAAGTGAGGGCTCAATTGTGTAATTTGTAAATGTGTTATTGTGTTATATTGTATTATTAAATAAATAAATAACTTGTTTTTGTTTGTTTGTTTTAACTGTTGTTATTTTATGGCCATGCAATTTCAGTGGAATTTACAGTAGCCTTATTAAAAAAATATAATATATAAAATATAATAATAATATTTATAGTAATAATAACAAAACCTTTGAGTGGATTTCCGTTTGGTTTATTTTTTTTACCAGCATGACTTGTACCTTTGTAAAGGTACTTTCATATATTTTTTTTTTTTAAAAGGTAGTTTTATTTTGTAAAGGGGACTTGCAAGTTTGCATTTTTATTTTAAGTTCATAAGTGTCTTAATATGTATTTATTACCATGGCAAATTTATGATCATTTAATTTTAATGTGTGCAGCCTTTGCGAATTTATGTTAGTCTATTTTTTTTTTTTTTTTACATGAGCCTTATTTTAACGTGCACCTAATTTCGTGAATTGAACATCATTTTGGGGGAGGATGCGTGAGTAAGTCACTGAATGGACGATGATCTCTGACCCGGCAGATGATGTCTTCTTTTCCATGTGCGCGCAGGTGCGTTTCTCGTGGCTGTTTTTTGCCGGGGCGGTGCCCGTCTTCCTGTCCTTCTTCATCGCCGCGCTCTTATGCCACTACAACAACTGGGACCCGGTCATGGTCGGGCTGAGGAGACTCTACGCCTTCGTTTTTAGAAGACATCGCATTCAGAGGTGCGCTTGCGTCACGGGCTCGTCTTTTGCCATCGCAAATACAATTTGATAAGTAACAATGTTGATTTCCGAGCACATGTAGCAATTTGCTTGTCGGGAACAGCAATCATCTTTCTGGGTCACTTTGACGCGGAACGGCTTTAATCATCCAAAAGTGTAAGAAATAGGGAGGAAAAAAATCCCACTCATATTGGTTTGATCTCATTAACTCCATTGCTCATTATTTCAATCAATATTTAGTGCACGACCTCTCACGGGTTATGATTCCATGAGGAGAATTTGCTTTTTTTGTTGATTTAAAATGTTAAAACTAGGAGTGTCAAAATTAGTGCATTCATTTTGAGTTCATTTAAAGTTCCTTTAGCGCCACTAATTTTTTTCAACGCACGATTAATTAATGACCACCCCCTTACTTGCAAAGCATGTACTGGGGGAATTCCAGTCGCAATGTAGCTGACACGTTCACGTCAAAATTTAGTAGTACTACGGTTAATAATAATGCATAATATTTAAAATTAATATTTTTAAATTAATAAAAAACTAATTAATGATTAATTTAATTTGAAATTAATATTTAATATTTAAAAAAATAAAATTTAGCATTAATACAGTTAATTAATTAAAATTAATTATTATTATTATTATCATATATCATATATATTATTATTATGATTCATAATAATGTATATATATATATATATATATATATATATATATATATATATTAAAATTAATAATTACAGTAATTTAATTAATTAAAAAAAATAATTTAAAATTAAAAAATTTAAATTTAGCAGTAATACGGTTAATAATGCATAATATTTGTGGAGACTGGGGTCAAGTTGTATTTTACAATTTGAAAAATGTGCAGAATTTCACAAGTTACTTAGACTCATGTTAAAGATGCGATAGCTCTTACTAGGAAAAGAAAAATGCACTGAGCTGTCGCCAACGTCTTACAAATGCAATTATGCCATCTAGTGGCATAAAAATGACCTCAACACAAATCAATAACACACTTTTTTGCCGCCTAACAACTCCTACATAATACTTCCAGTTTACATTTTTCACATTTAAACTAGCTTCAAAAATTCACATCTCCTGGGGTATATATATTGTGTGATTCCACATTACTTACAGTATTTGCACAATTTAACATTTAATATCAACTTTTCCCCATTCATTTTCAATGGGACAGACAGTGATACTTTTTTTTAAGTATCACTTTCCACGCCCACTTCCATGCATATAACTTATCATCATTACCAGGTGTCTGATACTATTTGGTGGCACAGTTGGTAAAGCACATTGTCCAGTAACCAGGTTATAATTTCATAATTCATCTCTCAATGTGCTTTCAGCATTCCCACGCAATTTCTTCAGAAATTGCACTTAGTCTAGTTATTATTATTATTATTATTATTATTATTATTATTATTATTATTATATTAATCATGATTGATAATGATGATGATGTTGAGTGTTTGTAGTTTGTATTGTGATGAGGACTGACAGACACTGTTTGTCCCTCCATCATCCCAAGACTCCCCGAGGATAACGAGCTGTGTGAAAGCCTTATACCTTTACACGCTGTCTCGCTCAACCAAGGAAGCTTTTGCTCATGATCTCCAGTCAAGTAAGTCTTTTTTTTTTTTTTTTTTTTTTAGTGGTCTCACTTGCTGACTGATATGAACGCACCCCCGCACCTACTAACAAACACTCCCTAACTATCGACTGTCCGCATCCTGTTACGTGAGCGTCGTCATCATCTGTCCTCCTTTACTCATCAGCCAGCGCACGTCCAAACACGCCAACTCTCTGACGAGACGCACGAACGCTTGTTCAAAGAGAAAACGCGCTGATAACGCAAGGATGACGGATCATCGTGTAAATATTTCAAGCCGGGAGAGATTTTCGTCATGTTGAAGTGGCGATGCTGAAAAAAGTCATGATGAGTCAGCTTGTCTTTTATTAACATCTGTTAAGTCTTTCCATTATTATATCCTCCCGCATATAAACCCATTTCAGTTTCATACATGTCACAGCTGCACAAAAGGCAAAAAAAAAAAAGAAAAAAAAAAGAAGAAAAAAACACAGTAAGCTAGACACGTCCGTACAACAGTGGCAACGGCATTTTAGCATTTTTTCCCTCATTTATAAGAAAAAACAAAACAAAACAGACAGTAAGCAAGACAGGTCCGGGTTGTGCCGAGGTGCCCACTATTTTTAACAAGTAAAAAAAATATTAGCCTCCATATTATACATATTAACAAGTGGACAGTATGTGCTGCTTTGAATACCCCGTTTTTCTTTTATCAGTTCCTTAGACCCCAATGTTAGATTTGGCAGAGGCATCTTTTGTAAAATTACAGTTACAATTCTCAATTCTTTAATAAAAAAAAAAAAAAAAAAGTATAATTTCCTCCTGTAAACATAATGAAGCATAAAATGTATACACGTGATAAATCATGCTGTTTCCATAAAGTACTCTCTCAAATGTTGTCCAATTTGGATACCGTAAATGTATAGGATCGTATGGTGACAAACGTTTCTTGGGAGGAGCAATATGGCCGACTCGCGACCTCAAAAGTCTTGGCCTATCGGCTATCCAGTCATATATATACAGTATATAGATTAGTGGCTCCTCCAGACATTTTCAGCCGTCCTATTTTGATTTGAACTCTTTTTGTTTTTTCCATTTTCCCCAGGATGCAGTTTTCCGTAGGCATGGCGTGATCAAGTAAACGAGCAATTAATAATCATTGACGTCTGTTGTTTTTCTAGGTGTCAAACGTCAGAGACAATGACCCACCACGTGCCTCCTATTTGAATGCTCCGCTTGCCTTCAGTGTGACGGAGATTATTATTATTATTATTATTTTTATTTTTTTTTATTTTTTACTTCATATGGATAAAAACTGACCACAACTTAAACGGTGCTGGACATGACCAATCATTATTATGGTGATGATGATGATACGTGACCAAATGAAGAGGTACGTTTAAAAATTGATCAGAGCTCTCCGACTTTTTCCGGAGTCTGTTGTTATTGTGCATTCTTAACACATTTTGCATTACTTCCTTTTTTCCCCCCACCCCTTTTATAATGCAGACAGATCTGTTTGAAAGTATATCACAACACTATGTTTAACTTCTGTTTACATTGCGGGTCAAATTGTCCCACTTTCAAGTTTAAAAAAAAACAAAACGTTTTTTTTTTTTCCCTGTGAAACTTATGCTTAGGTTAACAAACATTTACCATAAATGTTAAATAATTCAGTTAATAATAATATAAGTTACCTTTAGTGGGATTTTTGTTTTATTATTAAACATGCCTCAGGTTAAATCGGACCATTTTAGAGAGAGAGAGAGAGAGAGAGAGAGAAAACAACACAATTATTATTTTTCAACTCAACTTTATTTATGAAGACCAAAAAGAATCTGAATAAAAATTCTCTTATGATATGATATGACATGATTAACTCCCATGAATTATCCATTTCTGTCAGCAATGAGTTCATGACATCTCATTGGATGGTGTAACACTCCTGTTTGGTTCACTTCCATAACAGTAATAGATCATGGGTCACTTTGACCCAAGGCATTTTTTTTTAGCAATCCAAAAAGTATTTGAAATGACACACACACAATCCAATTTTATATTGAATTCCAATCCACATTTATTTAATTTCCTCTCGATGATTGATTAGTTGCAAAATCCCGCCATTTTAATGACTCATGTTCCCGGGTCAAATTGAAAATGTCAACAAATACTAGTTTCAAAGAAGTTTCACATTGAAAACTGTCTTTTAACTTGTATTTCATTACTTGTTAAAAATGGGTCAATTTGACCCAAGGGATTTTTAGCGATCCAAAAAGTATCTGAAATGGCACGGCAAAAAAAAAATAATAATAATTCAATTTTATATTTATTTCATTTCCTCTCGATGATTATTTGCAAAATCCTTCCATTTTAATGACTCATGTTCCCGGGCTGTGTTGAATGAGCCCAAAAAAAGTCTGAAATGGAAACAAATGTCAACAAACACAATTGTTTCTAAGGAGTTTCACATTGAAAATCAACTTTTAACTTGTATTTCATTAGCTTTTAAAAATGGGTCAATTTGACCCAAGGGATTTTTAGCGATCCAAAAAGTATTTGAAATGACACACAAAAAAAATCAAATTTTATGTTCAATTCCAATCCACGTTTATTTCATTTCCTCTCGATGGTTAGTTGCAAAGTCCTTCCATATTAATGAATCATGTTCCTGGGTCAATTTGACCCAAGCTGGTGTTGAAAGAGCCCAAAAAAAGCCCGACATGGAAACAAATGTCAACAAACACGATTGTTTCTAAGAAGTTTCACATTGAAAAATGACTTTTAACTTGTATTTCATTAGCTTTTAAAAAATGGGTCGATTTGACCCGCTACATAATAGGCGTGTTCAGACATATGAAGTGTTTGTCCCGCTTCCATTATAAGCTATACGGCTGTTTTCGGAATGGCCGTTACATGTGAAGTACTTTAGCTGACGTACGATCCAGCCGACCACTACACTTTCCTGTTGTTTTATTTTCTGTGTCGCTGTAATTTATGACTTCCACTATGAGCCAAATCTTTTCTTTGTTTTGTTTTGTTTTTTTTTCCTTTGCGAATTTCGAGCTTGGTATTTCCCGGTAAGAAGAAGCAGCAAATATTTGAAGGGTGTCAGATGTTGCTGTTATTGTGCTGGCTAACTGGAGAAGCTTTGGTTCGTGAACAGGTTCAGCACTTTAAAGACAAACTCGCGTCCGTTGTTTTTATTTGATGTAACTCTTTGTTTTCTTGTAGTCTTGTTTTCTTTCGCTTCCGACAGCTTTTATTGTTGGCTTTGTGTGAACTGCAAAACAAAGAAAACGATGTCATCTTTATTCATGTTCTTTGTTTACTACTTGTTTTGTTTCTCGTCTCAGGTACTTTTGTCTTGATTGTTGGAAAAAAGAATCGTAATTTGTGCGGCTGTTAAATGTCAATCGTTTACTTTTGTTGAGGATCTCCTCATCCATGAAGCTCTTTTTGATTTGACAGATTCTCCTTCCTGGGTTCTATTAAAGGCATCTTTTTAAAATTGTTGTCGATGGCCATTTTTTCATGATCACACTTTTTACTTTTATATAGGATTATGCTGTAATAATATGTGAGCAAAAAAATAATGGAGAAATTAAATGTGAAAAATGGGCTAATGTGGGCCAATTTCATTGCAGGAGTTTTGCAGTGGGATTTGTCAGCTTATGACCAAAAAACGGCAAGCACAAAAGTTGTACTGCTTAAAATAAGACTAGGGTACGGTAAATCTACCAAGGTTTGCGAAGATAAATATCAAAAGTACCCTTTAAAAAAAAAAAAAACTGTAAATCCTGTAGAAGTTGTACAAATTAGAATACTATAGTTAGCAAAATTGTTCAATAAACTGGAGATGAAACACTAAAATTTGGAAAATTAAAAAAATAAAATAAAATAAAACATTACAAAGAAGGAAAGAACAAGGCAAGCAATTTTTTTTTTTTTTTTAGCAAAAATGTGAAAAAAAAAATATCCTTGGACTTTGCAACATTTAGTCAGTTTCACTCCACTCAAATTAGCCAGTGATGGGCAAGCGCTACACATTTGTAGTTTGGACGGATTAACCCTGGATACTTGTTGAGGTCGATATTTTTGATGTTCCTGGTCCGAAAACTCCAACCTCATATTCCTGAAATGCAACATGCATCCAGAAAGTACTCACGGCACTTCTTCACTTTCAGAGCCTTTTAGAATTTTTGATGAAGAAAAAATGGAATCCATTTGATGAATAAAGCTGTAAAGTCATTCATGTTGAAAGTAAAACCCGCAAATCCTGCACGTATAAATCAAGCAGTAAAAGACAAGCCCATTAGTGCTAATGATAAGAAAGGAGTGCAAACTTGTCCTGGTGTTTAATGTTTAACTTGGCTGCCTTTGTGGGAGGGAGGAGGACTTTTGATTAAGCGCAGCCCCCCTCTTTGAAAACTTCACGGACAGAGTCAAGTACTCAACTTTGAACACGGACGTGTTGACTCTTTTTTTTGGGGGGGGCTCCCCGGAGACCAGATAAACTCTGCGTCGTTAGGATTCACGTCGGGCAGAATGCTTCAAACTGTTGGAACCTGCTTTTAATCACGGCGACTGTGCCCAAGAGCTGATAAGCCGCAATCGATATGAGCAAAATCCAAACCAGCATGGAAAGTGAGATAGCGGCTGAGAAAGACTGGAATTCAATGACGTCGTCGCGATCTTCCAGACATTATTCTTTTCCGGACATCGCGGATGATTGTGTCCGTAATCCGGATCTCTGACTGATATCCAGGTCACTTTTCCACCGTAAAACATCCGATGTTGTGGACGTCGTCTTGGAGTCTATCCCTTAAATTAGGTACACCTTGGACTGGTCCGCAGGTCAATGGCAGGACATCCATCCTTTTGTCAAATGTCAGACGCAAGAGAAAAGAAAACCAGACAATTTAGAGTTTTAAGATAACCAAAGTTGACATCACTTCGGACTGGTCGCAAGTCAACCGCAGAGGTACTGTGAACAAGTAACCTTTCATACCAACATTCACGCCTGTTGACAATTTAGTCAACAATTTAGTCTTTAGTCCACTGAACTTTTGGCGAGAAGTGTAAGGGAATACCTTCAACTCAATCGCCGGACATTGGAAGGACATCTTGAGGATTGGATCTCCCTTGAATTAAGTTAACCAAAGTTGACCTTTGGCAAAAGAAGCAGAGACACACCCACATCACTTCGGACTGGTCGCCAGTCAACTGCAGAAGTACTGGTACTGTGGACAAGCAACCTTTCATACCAACATCCACGCCTGTTGACTAAAAATGTAGTCTTTAGTCCACCGAACTTTTAGCGAGAGACATAAGGGTATACCTTCAACTCAATCACAGGGAGGGCATTGGAAGGACATCCTGAAGACTGGATTTCCCTTGAATTAAGTTAACCAAAGCTGACCTTTGATAAAAGAAGCGGGGCACACCCACATCACTTCGGACTGGTTGCCGGTCAACCGCAGAGCTACTGTGGACAAGCAACCTTTCATACCGACATCCACGACTGTTGACGAAAAATTTAGTCTTTAGTCCACCGAAATTTTGGCAAACTCAATCGCAGGGCATTGGAAGGACATCTTGAGGATTGAATCTATCGAGAACTCTTTCCAACCCTTTGGTCTTGGTTCTCCACAGAGAACGTGACGATGGACGGCAACATGGACAAGGAGATACCCGAAGAGAAAGATTGGAGGCAGCTGGAACCCAACCGCGGCGTCAAAGTCTTCCTGACACTCCTGTACAGCCTCATCCTGGTGACGGGCATCGTGGGAAACTCCGTCACCATCCGCGTCACGCGCGTCCTCCGGCGTAACGGCTACCTTCAGCGGAACGTGACGGACCACATGGTGAGCCTGGCGTGTTCGGACCTCCTGGTCCTGCTGGTGGGGATGCCTGTCGAGCTGTACAGCGCCATCTGGTTCCCGTTCACCTCGGCATCCGGCGGCGACGCCGCCTGCAAGGTCTACAACTTTGTCTTCGAGGCGTGCAGCTACGCCACCATCCTCAACGTGGCCACACTCAGCTTTGAGCGCTATGTGGCAATCTGTCACCCGTTCCGATTCAGGACCCTGGGCGGGCGGCGCACGTCGGGATTGATCGCCTTGGCCTGGCTGGTGTCGGTTCTGGTGGCGCTGCCGTTGCTGGTGGCCACGGGGACTCAAGGACACATACCCGTCTCGGCAGACGAGCCAGTCCAGAATCTCACGTTCTGCACCAATCTAAGGGAGCGCTGGCTGATGTACCGAGTCAGCATCTTTGTAGCCTTTGCGGTTTACATGCTGGTTTTGGCCGGCGTGGCCTTCATGTGCCGGGCCATGATCCTGGTCCTGAGAAAATCGGCGCAGGGGTCGTCAGACGGAAATCACAAAGCATCCAAGCATGAAAGCGCGAAGATGAAGATGGCCAGGAAGCAGACGATCATTTTTCTAGGTAGGTTTTGCTCTCTTGGGTCGAAGTTTGATGAACGCCCCTGTTTTGTCCATGTCCGTTTTAGATTGGGGTGTGACTCATGTCAGTCTCCCAAAACCATTTGACCTCAAATTTGACATTTAATGTTGTGCTATTATTGTCAACAAATACATAAATTCCATTCAGTTCAAAATCTGCTTGATGAAAATTTTCAGATTTTTTGGGAGGCTGATTTGGCATGGAACGATCCTGTATTACTATTATGGATATTTCTGCTTCATTTTTATAAATGAGCAAATAATTGTCATGATCTACTCCAGTCTAACTCGCTAATGCTAATTAGCGCGCTATTCGCGGCACTTATCCCTCATAAGAACGGCCATTCATGCAAAACGCTTCAGGAATGTATACAGACGTATGGGGGAAAAAAAATCTACTTTTATTGGTATAACTTGATTGTGACTTTTTCCTTCTACTCTCTAATGTGGCTACAACAAAATTGTGTATCAACGCGCAGAACCACACTGCCCCTAAGTGGCCAAATCGGGTGCAACATGAACAGTGTTCCCAGTATGTCAAATGAAGCAGTGTTATTTATTCTTGACCGATTGCACGTTTGTGCGCCCTCAGGCCTGATCGTGGGCTCCCTCCTGCTGTGCTGGTTCCCCAATCAGATCCGCCGTCTGATGATGGCGGGCGCGCCCAAGTCCCGCTGGAGCGCGGCCTACTTCCGCAGCTACGTCACGCTCCACCCGCTGGCCGACACCTTCTTCTACCTCAGCTCTGCCCTCAACCCCTTCCTGTATAACGTGTCGTCCCGCCAATTCCGCCGAGTTTTCGTCCAGGCGCTGCGTTGCCGCCTGACTGTCCAGCACGTCAACAAGCGAAGCGGACAGAGCCCCAACGCGAAGTCTGTCCGCTCGCTGCGGCCACTGCTGCTCAAATCGCTGCGGCGGAGCGAGAAGGTCCCAGCCGAGGAGGAAACGTCCCGGAGGCCAAACGATTCGGGGGCCGATGCGGGGCCCCGCAACGAGGAATTGGATTCCGCAACACGGACGGACGTGCTATCGGAAATGTAGTGTGGCAAAATCTCACTGACCTATATATATATATTTATTAGGGGTGTGAATTGCCTAGTACCTGACGATTCGATTCGTATCACGATTCACAGGTCACGATTCGATTCGATACCGATTAATCCCGATACGAATGGTCACGATTCGATACCGATTAATCCCGATACGAATTTATAAGTCGATTGTTGCGATTTTTTTCCATTCAAATTTAGAAAATACTATCAGTAAATTTGTACATGTACACTGTAAGATTTGTATGAATATATTTATCTAAAACTTGAGGCTTATAACCGTGAGCCACTGTACACAAACAGTTTGCAATCTGTTTCACATTTGAACAGCATTAAAATAAAAATATTAAGGCTTAATGTGCCGTTCATATAACATTCTTCCATGCTCAAGGTGTGAATCCTAAAAAAAAAAAAAAAAAAATAAAAAAAAAATAAAAAAATAAAAAAAAATCGATTCTGCCGATTATTGAATCGATTCGAGAATCGCGCGATGTAGTATCGCGATATATCGCCGAATCGATTTTTTTTTTAACACCCCTAATATTTATATATATATATATATATATGTATATATATATATGACTGGATAGCCAATAGCCCATCCACGCCAGTGCAGTCACAGGGCGGCCACCGAGTGAAAAGACTACTTATACAACATGTATTTAAGGCACGTTGTAAAACGTCTGAAGTCCTCTTATTTATGTTTAACACATTTAAAACAGCATAAATCATGCTGTTGTTGATATTGAGTACTGTCTCAAATGTTCTCCAATTTCGATACTGTAAATGTATAGGATCGTATGGCGAGAAACGTTTGTTGGGAGGAGCAATATGGCCGCCTCGCGACCTCAAGTCTTGGCCTATCGGCTATCCAGTCATATATAGTGATCAGTGGGCAAAATACTGTGGAAAAGTGCCTTGGGTTTTTTTTTGGGCCTGAAAGAAACTTCAAACCTACTGCAGAAACATCATTATTGAATACGATTTCATTTGGTTGCTACATAACGATTTATTTACAACAAGTACAGGGAGTCCTGGAATTACGTTGGAGTTCCGTTCCTACGCTAGCGATGTAACTTAAGTCGAATTTGCCCATTAAAGTCAGTATTTACATCAAAATAATTAGCATAAAAAATCTAAAATACATTAAATAAAAATAAGATGCTGTACTTACCATTACTGCTTAGATATGGATGGAAAAGAAAGGGGGGGCTAATGTGGAAAAAAGCCAAAGATACTCCGACAAGTGCACAAGCGCTAGCTAGCACTAGCTAAGGGCTAAATAGCGGACGAGAGAAAAACACTGACGAGGAGCCAAAATGGCGGACCGGGCGTAATCGTTCTAAAGGTGAAACGTCTTGTCGAGTGCGCCTCAACTCGAGGACTCACTCTATTGTAACAGGCAAAACAATGAAATGTTCTTCCACTAGATGGCAGAAGGTACAAATTTTTTCTACCTGTTGGCATTTATGGAAAAGAAATAAAAATACAACTCTAAACAGGCCCACTTTTCACACTTTGAGATCGTCATTTTGCTTTTTGTGACACTTTTGATAAGATGATTGTGAGATTGAACATCAATTTCCAGTTGGACGGTCCGTGAAACTTTAATAATGTTTACAAATGTACTTTTCGTAGCTACTTGCTGCTTGGTCCAGACGTTCATACAAAAAGATTGGATCCGTTCTCTCTCTCTTTTTTTTTTCCAACAGCTAAAAAATAAATACAGCACATCAAGTCTTGATGTCAAAGTTGCACATAAGTTCATAATATGGTACAGGTAGATGAAATGCAAAAACAAAAAAATAAAAAACAAACAAAAAAATAAAAAACAGGCAAATTCAAATAATGAAGTAAGAACCCCGATGCTGAATATAAGACTATACTTGATTAAGGCACTTGAGTATCAGCGTGACTCTCACACCAGCAAATCATGTGTTTAAAAAAACAAAACAAAACTGGAGATTATGCGAGATTTGTTTTTAACTATTTAGCATTTTTTTTCTTTTCTTTTTTTAAGGCCTCAAAAACAAAATAAAAAATACAAAATAAAAAAGTAAATAAATACAGCCCTCTCTCCACAAAAAAAAAGTTATACTGTACAAGCAACAATAGATAACAAAAATCAATAGTGTAAAATCATATCAAGCTGGGTCAACCAAGTCGAATCAAAGTCTGCTAGTTGAAAATAAAATTTCTTCTGGTGTACAGTTAGACATATGCTCATGAATCCAGTGTTTTTCTTTAGCTGGATCAACACTTTTCCACTTCTTAAGTATGCGTTTCTTAGCAGCACTAGCTAGCCATCCATCCATCCATTTTCTTGACCACTTATTCCTCACAAGGGTCGCGGGGGGTGCTGGCGCCTATCTCAGCTGGCTCTGGGCAGTAGGCGGGGGGGACACCCTGGACTGGTGGCCAGCCAATCGCAGGGCACACAGAGACGAACAACCATCCACACTCACAAGCACACCTAGGGACAATTCGAGCGCCCAATTAACCTGCCATGCATGTCTTTGGAATGTGGGAGGAGACCGGAGTACCCTTAGAAGACCCACGCAGGCACGGGGAGAACATGCAAACTCCACCCAGGAAGGCCGGAGCCTGGACTCGAACCGGAGTCCTCAGAACTTGGAGGCGGACGTGCTAACCACTCGCCCAAAAGTTTAGTCTGCCCACTAGCTCGCCAATAATACCAAATGTTTTTTAATTAGAATTCAGTTTTAGTTTTTACAGCCATTTGAACAACAATTGAACAAATTACTGTCCTTGACTTCTGACTTCAAAACAAGTCATCAATTTGTTATGTATATCGCGTAATAATACAATGAGACGACAAAACTTTTTTTTTTTTTTTTTTTTTTTTTTTTTTTCTCACCGTCATAACGGCCCTCAGAGGAAAGCACAAAAATGAGTTTGAGTTTGTTTTGGGTCGAAGTCTGGAGATTGACATGGCCTGTCCAAAGCTTTCCATTTCTTGGCCCAAATCACTGCTCTATATTATATGAATGGATAGCCAATAGGCCAAGTCTTTTGAGGTGGCGAGGCCGCCATATTGCTCCTCCCAAGAAACGTTTCGCACTATACGAAACAATACATTTACCGCATCCAAATCGGAGAACATTTGAGACCGTATTTCGTAAAAACTTCATGATTTATGCTGTTTTGCATTTATTAAACATAAACAAGTGGAGTTGAGACATTTTACAACTTGTCTTAAATACATGTATAAATTATATGCTTAATTATGTTTAGTACAGGAGGAAATGTCAATATTTCTTTTGTGTATGTAAAGTTGAGTCTGCTTGCGAGGTGGGAGTAACAAGATGGCCGCCCTGTGACTTCAAGGGCTTGCACTGGCGTTGATGGGCGAGTTATCCAGTTATATATACAGGTCAGTGGCCCAAATGAACTTGATTGTTGTTGTTGTTGTTGTTGTGGTTGTTTTTGAGGCAAACTTTCCCGTCTTGTTTTTCGAGCTCCTCTTGTAGCATGTCAAATAAAATGCATGTCTGGAAATCTGCAGTGCGTTTGTTTCATTCGTCTTCTTTGCCTAAGATGCGCTCATCGTGGGTCGTGATGATTGAAAACGTCACATTTGAATGCAAGGTGTGACAGAAACCTTAATGACCTGTAAACAGTAAATATACATGTCGGCGTTTCTTCTTTAAACGAGGCGACTGATGTCGCCGATTGACGACAGCGCCACCAAGAGGGCAAAATGTGGCCGGGTCAGGCCGCGGGAAGCCGAAGCTTGAGCTCGTCTCCTGTGACGCGGTCCGTTGCACAGCGGCGTGTTGCAGCAGCTGATGCACACCGAGTTCATCTTGCCCGTGCAGAACTGCTGGTAGCCGGAAGAAGCGATGAGGCACGCGCCCGACGAGGCGCACGACTTGCGGTAGTGGATTCCTGACCAGAGAAGGGGGGGGGGGGGGGGGGGGGGCGTAGTTATCAATCTCAACTTACATCGATTTCATTGCATGATTTATTTATTTATTTTAGCTTTGTATCACAAATGCTGATTCAACAGAGAAAATTATTATCATTGATTAAAGCTCAGTCACAAAAATAAAACCTTGCCAAAATCACAAATGAGTATAGGACTAGATATCGATTCCAATTTCCTCAATCGATTTGATTTTGAATAGTTCATTTTGATTCAATTTTGATTTTTTCCTGATTTGATTCACTTCAATCCAATGTTGATTATGGAACATCAATTCTTCAGAAATATCTAGGAAATGATTAAAAACTCCACAAATAAATTCCGAATAAATATTTTGGTTAAATGATTTAGTTAATTAATTAATGAAAGTAACACGTTATATCGCTTAACTGAGGATGAGATGAAAATATTTTCATAATTCAAATTCAATAGTGGCAAATATAAATGAAAAAAAAAAAGATTGTTAATTGTCTTAAAGTGCAATAAAGGGGGGTCTTTCAGAAATGTAAGAAAATACTTTTGAATTAATGTGAACAGTAAATTTGGCCTTTAAAATTTTATTTTTGTACGAATTTATTGTAAAAAGATATTAAAACAATCGATTCATGGCTTCATGAATCCAATCGGCTCGAAAATGAAAATTGATTTGATATCGATTATTCCGTTTTTTAAACACTCAAAAATGAAAATCAATTCGATATTGATTATTTCGTTTATTAAACCCAGCCTTACAAATGAGTTAATCATGTGGAAGTGTCTGGAAATTGATCTCCAGACTTAAACCCTATCGAGCATCAATTTTAACTGATAAAGTGGAGACTGAAAGGAATAAAACAAAAAATGCTTCCAATAATTACAAACAATTTCAACAGTGACAAAAAGCAATGTTAAAAAAAATTTAAAAAAAAAAAATCAGTCTTCAGACTTCAACTCTATTGAGAATGCTTTTGACCTATCCAAAGAAGAGACTGGAGGGAGCAAAACCACAAAACAATCATCATATTTATTATTATTATTACTTAATTAGCCAAAAACAACAAATGAGTTCATCACAGGTAAAAGGCGGAAGATTTGAGTCAATCTCCAGACTTCAACCTGACAAAACCACGCAGGTGAGATGTGAAAGAGAAAACCTGAGCAGGCATTCATCATCAATTTACAATTAGTGGCCAGGACGGATCGTCAGACTCAATCTAGATCACATCACAAAAACAGAAAAAGCTTTTATTTATTTATTTATTTTTTTTGTCCATGTGTCATTCCGCTAATGCAGTTGTTGGGAGATGTCCAGCTCCACATCTTTTATCTGCGACACAAAAAGCTTGCTGGAACACCATTATAGGATCTTGTATCGTGAGTGCATGGCGGGAAGAGCAACGATTCTTGTCAAGGTAAAAAAAAAAAAAAAGCACAGGTGGCCGCCATAAATGACACACAGATGGAAATGGAAAGAAATGGAAAAAGCCTGGCTAGTCTCCAGGACAAAAAAAGTCGTCAAAGTATTACAGTGTACTTCAATCTCTATAAGGGGCAAACAGTATACAGGACTAATATTGATATACACGAGTCTTATACAGACAGAAAAATATGTTGCAAATTTGTCACGGTTAAGGAATACCCTCACTAACCTTAACTTATGCTGCATTCAAGGATGGTCGGAAGTCGGAAATATCCGAGTTGAAACTTCCCAGTTCCGACCTCAAAGCGTTCGTGGTGAAAGTAAACAACCAAAATGGCGGATAGTGATAAATGTTTTTTTTTATTTTGATCCTCAAAACTCAATTTGACCTCCAGTAAACTTATCTATTTGCAATTTTGCTTCATTTATTGTTTTAATCTTATTTCATAAGCATTCCATACAGTTAAGTAGTTTACAGTCTAATTTCATGGAGGGATATGGCGGCAATACTGTCACGTACGTTGCGTTACATTAAGTTATGGTGAATATTTATGAATGAAGAAAGCTATCTAGTTTTATACTCAAGTAAATTGTGTTTTGCCGTTCAGAGTGACGTCACATTGTAGTCCGCCGGTGAAGTCGGGGTCCTTGTTTTTTTCCGACTTCGCGAGTGGAATTTCCGAGTTCAAGGGGGCGTTCCCGGACGTACTTCCTGGTTTGAACTCGGATATTTCCGACTTCCTCGAATGTAGCAATAGTCTTGAGTCAGACGTTTTTTTTTTTAAGTTATCTGATTGAAATCATTCCGAATGAAGATCTCTGGCCACCTGTTTACAAGTGACGTAATCCACTTTAATCTGATCAGTCCCGCGGCGGCCGCGAGGCGCACGGACATCGATAACGTGATTCATCAAGATAGACTTTATTCGTCATTTAGCACAGTTATCGTGATAGTTTGTAAACTTTTTTTGAAGCACCATTTTGATTAAAAAAACAAGTTTCAAGTACTTCAAAACAAGTTCTCCCCTCGCAGACAAGCTCTGGGGCAGACGCCGCCATTTTAGTGTGTGGAAACGATGACGTCATGACGCATTTACGTCAGGATAGATCATTGAGCGTTGCCGCACGCAACCTCGCCATTCCGAATGAAGTGTTTACATGTATAAATAAATGTTCCGGTTCGCAATTGGCCGTACCGTCTTCCTTCACCAGAACTTCCTTCTGGCACATGTCCTGCACGTTGACGGTGCAGTTGACCACAAACTCGGGCGTGGTGCAGTCGTGGCTCACCTCCTCGCACTGATAACATTGAATCTGGAGAGCCGCGCCTGAAACACAAACACGCACGTAATGGCATCCCTACTATCCCAGGGATTATTAACCATATTTTAGCGCCAAATAGCATGCTGCGCAAAAGAATTTCAATTTTGCGCCTTTTATGTTCTCATTTCAGTACATGAGAGATGTTTGCTGTTGAGGAGCGGCACAGTTGCAATATAGTTTACAGCCACTGGGTGGCGATAAACCATCAGTCAGTTATTTGGCTGTACACAAAAAGTGGAAGAAGAAGCCAAACCCTCACCGAAAGACAAAACATTTTACATCCTTTTTTTCCCCCTGATGTAAATTCTAAATGTTTTTTTTTTTTTTGTGGTAATAAGCTTTAAAGATTGATTTTTAGGAATTCTTTGCCTGTTCAACATCTTGTTGGGTGTGAAAGTTTAAACAACATAAATAAACGTCTTTTTTGATGATCATATTGTATCAGATTATTTGATATTGATTTAGATGTTTAAATTCTAAGTGGATTTAATGTCATTATTGGATACAAAAATAATCAAAATCAACACAAACTGACTTTTTTTTGGGGGGGGGGTTGTTTTTTTGTTTGTGAGTAATTTTTTATTTTCTGTTTTAATGGAATATGTTTTCCATTTTTTTCTGAATATTTTTTCCTCCTGTTTTTTCCCTTGTTTTTCGGGAATATTTTTTATGACAGAAAAAAATATTCATAAAAACCGGAAAAAAAAAATCCTCAAAAAAAAAAAGTAAAAAAAAAAGCTCCCTACCCCCCCAAAATAGTAGTCAGAAAAACAGGAGTTTTTTTTTTTTTTTTTTTATATTATACTATATACTCCAAGTGAATGCAATACGCTTCTGTACTTTTTTTGGTGTATTTTCAATCAAGTAACTGTTTGGGACTCACCCGGAAGAGCTGTTCAGCATCAAATATGAAATGTTACCTTTTAAAAGCTTGATAGCCAATATCAAAATGTTCATACTGAGAAAAACGAATACATACTCAAGTGTAAAAAATAAAAAAAATAAATACATAAAAATACATATCTCCTCTCCATACCTGAGTTGAAGAAGAAAAGCAGGAGCAAAGCAAGAAGCGACACGAGGATCCACATGGTCCGTTTGGACTGGAGGACTGCAAGCCGACGAGAGGAAGACGCCGCGAGCGGGACATATTGAAGTGGAGTGCGGAGGACACCTGACGGGACTCTCAAGCGCTCTTTTATCCTCTGCGGTGACATCAGCGCTCAGGCACACTCCCTCTCTTCTCCCTCTCTTCTCCCTCTCTCTGCACTGGACTTGAAACCACAAGTACCTTCAAATTTGGAAACGGACTAGACAAAAAAAAAAAAAGGATAGAATTTGGCCCCTGGCCTAACCTTGCTCTCGCAAGCTGAATTCTCAAGCTGAGCAAACTCCGGAGATAATATCCATCTGGCTATTGCCAGGTTACCCCTGGCCCACCGAGCACCCACTTGATCGAGAGTCCTCTAATAGGCTACTCGTTGCAGTCAATTTTAAGAATTCTATTATTCGATGTTTACTTATATCTTATTTAGAATGCTTTTAATGTAAAAGGCCACGCCATATTTCCGCTTCCTGTTTCCCGTCGGCTCGTAGTAGTTAGTAGTAGGGATGTAACGATATCCAAACATCACAATATGATATCATGATATGAAAGTCATGATACGATAATTATCACGATATTGTGGGGAGGTTGGCGATACAAAAAAAGGTCACTATCTTCAAAAAAATGAGCTCATACTAAAAACAAAAAAACAAAACGCAAAATTGGACTTTGTACACAAAAGCAATATATATATATATATATATATAATAACACTTAACTCATTCACTGGCAGCCATTTTGAGTGAAGCAATCCCTTCCACTCCTGGCTGTTTGACTGGATTTTGCAAGGCCCACAGAATATTGTGTTCTATTGCTACCAAAACATGGAACCTACCAAAAGAAAGATTAAAGTCTCTTCTTTCATCAGGACAAAAAAAAAGTATATTTATATCTTTTTTTTTGTTTTGCAGCAATTACCAATAGAATATAGCTAAGTTTCATCATAATTCACAAATCAGTTTAGAATTGTGAGTAGTTGAGCTAGTTTTCAACATGGCCCTGATTGATCTCTTATACTCTGCTGCCACCTGCTGGACGTTTTTGTAATTACTACCTTTGCTTCTCTAGTTCTCTGCAGTTGAGAGGCTGCAACAAAGCCTTCTATATGCTCTAGCATAAAAAACGTATAAATACGTCTTTGGGACACTTAAACATTTAATAAACTAGAACGTATTTGTACTTATTTGGGAGCAAATGAGTTAATTACAAAAAAAAAAGACATCACATGAAACATTTCGATCCACAGGGTCAAATAAAAGGTCAAAAGTTCAAGTGATTAAAATATGCCCCAATCTTTGAAAGAATTTGGAAACCTCTGGTCCGATTGACCTCTAATTTAACATTTAGTGTTGGGCCATCATTATCAACAAATGTTTCATTCAAATCAAAATTTGCTTGGTTAAAATAATGATCATAAAAGGTAAAAAAAAAAGAAAGAAAAAAAAGTGCCTTTTAAGATAAGCAGGATAAAAAAATAATAAATAAAAGTTGTTTCATTGTCAGATTTTGTGCCACATTTCCATTCTGGTACACACAAATCTTTTACCGTTGACACTGAATTAAAGTTTGACCTTTACAAATGCGCTTTCTTCTTATTTCCATTTAAGATTTTATCCCAATTGGAGTGCATGGATTTGTCCCATTGAAAAAAAAAAAAAAAAAAAAAAAAAAAATTCAAGTCAAAAGTACTGAAATAATTTTTCTTTATTTTCCCCCCTTCAACATAAAACAAAGCAATATACAATTTTATAAGTGATTACTGCAAAGGAAACAATCACAAAAACATCAATCACTGTGATTAGGAGATTATTAAAAAAACAAAAACAAAAAAAACTTCATCAGGAAGAATTACAAGAAATGTGCAATAAACTGAAAAGTCCACCAATCAGTGCAGCGTGTAATAAATACAAGGTAAATGTTAGAAAAATACAATATGCATACTCATAATGAGCATTTTTCTTTTTTTTTTTTTAAAACAACGTCGAGCTCGATCTACCCGTATATTGTCAGTGTTGCCAGTCGCTTCCCTGATCAATCAAAAAAACCGTCCGACGCGTTTATAAGACGTGTATGTGTTGCTACGGGTATATAAACACCACTGCTACTTTTTTGATTTTTTTTCTCCATGAACATGCACATAGCAAGTGAGCATAGTTTGAATAAAGAGAGGTAAATAAGAGGTCTAACGCTACGCTTGGAATATTCCCCAAAAATATTCTTATGGCTCAATAGTGACGGGATCGGGTACGGAATCGGCGGCGCCTTCCTTCGTTTTGTGGAAACGGACGGTGCTTAACAAACTGATGCAAGGTGACAACAAAAACAACAACAAAAATCACTTTCTTGCATTGTGTTTTCACATTTAAGGTCATTTTCCAACAAATGGATTGTGGAGGCAAATGCAAAGAAGCAACAGTATTTCTCATTTTTCAATTACGTCGCCATAAAAAAATGCTACTTTATGGATGGATAGTCACAAAAAACAAACAAGGCATAGGGCATTATCAAAACACTAACAATGAAAAATGTCTGCACGAAAATAACACAACTTATCAACAACAGTGAAGCAAACAAGACTTGCTGGCACCAGGCAGGGAACTTAAATACAAGCAACCTGATGACACAACGAGGTACACCTGGACAATCCACCTGAGGCGGGAGGGAGCTGATTGGCGGACACGCCCAACACAGCTGTCCGAAAGGAAAAAGCAAAGACTGCGAACCAGAGCAGCTGTAATCGAAAACCTAATGAGTGCATATGACATGAAAAAAATAAAAAATAAAAATAAACAGGGAAGACCTGGGAAAAAAATGTAACAAAAATAAAACTAATTAAAAAAAATTGTGAAACAAGGGGTCTGAAACTACGACGGCACATTAGGGCCACATAGAAATATATATAGATTGTTTTTAGAGGGCAGGGGCAATATGACGAGAAAAAAACATCGTAAATTTGCAAGTTTAGAAAGTGGAAAATTTGCAAGTTTAGAAGTGGAAAATTTGCAAGTTTAGAAGTGGCAAATTTACGAGTTTATAAAGTGGCCAATTTGTGCGTTAATAGTGGCAGATTTGCAAGAAAAAACTCGTACATTTGCAAGCTTAGAAAGTGGCAATGTTGCGATTTTATAGTGGCAGATTTGTGACTTTCTAAAGTGGCAAATTTGCGAGAAAATAACTCGGAAATTTGCAAGTTTAGGAATGGCAAATTTGCGAGTTTATAAAGTGGCAAATTTGCAAGTTTATAAAGTGCCAAATTTGCGAGTTTATAAAGTGGCAAGTTTGCGAGTTTATAAAGTGCCAAATTTGTGAATTTACAGTGGCAGATTTGCGAGAAAAAAAACCTCATGAATTTGCAAGTTTATAAAGTGGCAAATTTGCGACTTTATAAAGTGTAAAATTTGTGAGTTTGTAGTTGCAGATTTGTGAGAAAAAAAACCTTGTAAATTTGCGAGTTTATAAAGTGGGAAATTTGCGAGTTTATAGTGGCAGATTTGTGACTTTCTAAAGTGGCAAATTTGCAAACTTATAAAGTGGCAAATTTGTGAGTTTATAGTGGCAGATTTGTGACTTTCTAAAGTGGCAAATTTGCAAACTTATAAAATGGCAAATTTGCGAGTTTATAGTGGCAGATTTGTGACTTTCTAAAGTGGCAAATTAGCTAACTTATAAAGTGGCAAATTTGTGAGTTTATAAAGTGGCAAATTTGTGAGTTTATAGTGGCAGATTTGTGAGAAAAAAAACCTTGTAAATTTGCGAGTTTATAGAGTGGAAAATTTGCGAGTTTATAAAGTGGCAAATTTGCGAGTTTATAGTGGCAGATTTGTGACTTTCTAAAGTGGCAAATTTTCAAACTTATAAAGTGGCAAATTTGCGAGTTTATAGTGGCAGATTTGTGACTTTATAAAGTGGCAAATTTGTGAGTTTATAAAGTGGCATATTTGCAAGAAAAAAAATCGTAAATTTGAGAGTCTAGAAAGTGGCAAATTTGCGAGAAAAAAAAATCGTAAATTTGTGAGTTTATAAAGTGGCAAATTTGCGACTTTGTAAAGTGGCAAATGTGCAAGAAAAAAGTAAAGTAAGTGGTAAATTTGCGAGAGAAAAACTAATAAATTTGCGAGTTTTGCCACTTTGTAAAGTGGCAAATTTGCAACTTTCTAAAGTGATAAATTTGTGAGAAAACAGAATCGTAAATTTGTACAAGAAGTCGGCCATTTGTCTCGAAGCCGCCATGTTAGCGAGGGCCAAGCGTTTCACTTTTATGACATCCATTTTCAAAAATACACCATACACGATTATTTCGTGATTGAAAAGTCAAATGGACCAATTTGTTAAACACTGTTTGTCGCTTCAGCAAAACAGGAAGTGAGTGCAAAAACATGTCAAAGTGGGGGGAAGACAGGAATGTAAATAGTTAACACCGAAACGACACCGGAAATGACGGAATATGTACGTAACGTAATCAAAGTGAAAAAAGTAAGCGGACGGCGATCGTCCTGCTGTCCATTTCAGTTGACAAACCAAGATGAAGGTTCGGGTTAGCTAACTAACCCTCAATCCCGACGCATCCCAACGTTGTCCTCTTTTGAACGCCAGCAGCGTCGATCAGGTTTTTCCCTGAGCGAGTACGAGAAGGTCCTCACCGGCTTTGTCCCGACGTCATCACTGCGGCGGAGCACCAAAAAAACACACAATTTGCATGTCCGCTAGAACGAGAGCGGGCATGACAGTTACTTTTTGTGATATGTGAAACAGCGCAGTAGCTTTTTCATGTCCGAGCAAGCTGTGAGGAGGAACGTGAGATTTGTTTGGAAACCATGCAGGACGTCGGCGGGTCCCCCATCGAAGGTTTTGTGTTGGACCTTGACACTGAATCTTTATTTACAAAAGTGCAGAGTGGTCGAAAATATCAAGCAATGAATATCGTGACAATTAAAAAGCTACAAGCAGTGATCCAAAAAAGCTCCTCGCACCTACTTTTTGATGTTGTCAATCATTGTATATTGCATACATTAGATGACAATAGCAAAAACAAACAAAACAAAAAAAAAAACATCATTCATTCATTCAATCATCATCAATCATTGCAGGAAAGTGGTTGTACGAATCAACACAAACTCGGGCGGACCTGTCTATTAAAAAAAAAGGCTTGAATACCCACGCTCGAAATTGGAAAGGAAGTTGTACATTTTTGTTTCAAAGTGCAACCATTTGAGGTTCATTTCAGACCTTGCATTTTTTTTGTTACAAAGTTGAAAAACAAAAAATAAAACAAAAAACCGGACTTTGACACCAGTTTCCTTGCTCATCACGAAATTGAGTGGACACGAAAAAATTCGGCGTATTGTACACATCCCCAAAAAATTAACAGAATGGTTTGCTAGTTAAGGTTGAAGTAACTTTTTTTTTTTTTTAAATGGAATCAGAAGCCGATATTTTAACCTGACAAAATGTCCAAACCTTTTAGTCCATCGAATGTGGTTGTAGAATTGCATCCAAATGATATTTTGAGCTCATCACTGCTTGCAGCTTTCATTTCAACCTCCAAAAAACGCACCAACAGAACATTTGAGGCGTTGGCCATACGCGTGTCGAGCAACTATCAGCTTGTTGTAAAAAGAAAAGAGAGAAAAAAAAACATCACCAGAGGGAAAACAACAGCACAAGATTTGTTGTTGTTGTTGTTTCCCGCCAAATGTGTTGCCAGATGGCGAGTAATGTTGGATGCTGGAGGCTCTTCAAAATGTTTCCCACGTGACTGGACTGGAGCACACATCCGGGCATCGGAACCAGTCGGGTTTTCATCAGACAACACAGGTGAGTGCGCGTGCGCTCACTTGTTTAGGTGGCTCCCAAATTGGGAGCGTTTGCATCTTTTCTCGTGTCGGTTTGCGATGCCCAAATGGTGTCAAGAGCTCTGAAATGGAAGGAAATGAAAAACAGGAAGTGAAAAGCGAGCAATCCCGAGGACAACCAATTGGCGGGATTTTTCTTTGTGGTCTTACAGTTGGCCAGTTGCAGTCTGGTCTGCTCCTTCTGCTGGCTCGGAGGGGTTCTGCTCTTGCTTTTCATATACGTCAGCCTCTTTGCTTCCATTCCGCCTGCGGCAAAAAAACAAACCGGGAAATGTGATCTGTTCATAAAACAAACGCAGACGATTTGACACAAAGGGGATATCGTAGTTTTGATTTCATTTTGAGTTTTTTTTTTTAGTTAATTTGAATTAGTTTTCATGGTGGTTCTGTTTGATTATTTTGAGCTATTTAATAAATGCTTAGTTTTAGTTGGTTTCAGTATTAGTTTTAGTAAAAAAAAAAAAAAGTGTATTAATTGTGCGCAATATTAAAAAAACCCCCACAGTGGTAGCGATGTTATCTGAAGGTGTTTTTCTATTGGCTGCTTCTAGATGACGTCACTTCTGTGTGACAGAAGTTTTAGTTTTAGGATGAGTTTTAGTTGTGTTAAAAATGTGTATTACTTGTTTGCAATATTTAAAAAAAACAACAACAACAACATGGGAGCAACGTCATCTAAAGGTGCTGCTCGATGATGTCACTTCTGGTTGACACACTTTCAAACGACCTTATTCTGATTAATATCAAAATAAATCTACTTAAAATCACGTTTAAAATCATCCCCAAAGGCTCATGCATTCAATTCATTACCAAAGACTAAAATTGACATTTTTGCTATAATTAGAATTAGTTTTATTTTTTTTTAGTTTTGGAAACAAAAAAATGTAGTTTTCGTTTTTTACAAAGCATTTTCGTTTTTATTTTGTGAACAAATTTTTTTTTTTAATTATAGTTTTTTTCGTTAGTTTTAGTTCACTAAAATAACCTTGATCGACAACAACCTTGCAGTACAGGCGAGATTGGAGGAAACCTTGACCTCTCGGTAGGGGGGGGGCTACGTTGTCACTGACGTTGAGATACTCGGTCACTTGATCGGCGGATCGAAAAGATGTTTTCAAACATTTCCCCTGTATGGGACACGTTTTGGTCAAAATGGACCAAGGGTCAAGAAAGTGCAACCTCTGTTACTTTCAAACTTGTTTCAATATACATTCACTCACTCACGTCTACTGTGGGGCCAATGCCGAGGACAGCTTATGTTACTGTGACAACCGGCTAAAAACAAAGCGTTTGTTTTGTTTTTTGACAAGAACAGACTTCTCACTCAACGTTAATGAATCGCCGATTGTGTTCATCACTCATCTCGATCTGATTATCCGCCGGGATTCTGGCCGTCACCTGAAAACGGCAGATCTTCACCCAGACTAGCTTCCAAGTCACAAACTCAGTGGCAAGGTATTGACTTTGTGGATCAAAATTTGACACATTTGGGTGAGACGCATTTCGAATCGAATGTTTACATTCACACTTGAGGCACTCAAGAGACACAACTATCAGAATAGAAGCCATCAGAAGTCCATTTTTCAAAATATATCCCCTTGAAAATCTTTTTTTTTTTTTTTTTTTGCTGTCATCCCTAAGAAGCAGCTTGTGCTAACTGGAGAAATCATATGGAAGAAAATGAACATTTTTTCCATCAGACTCATTCACAGGATGGCCTCCATCTCTCTCTCTCTTTTTTTTAAAACTTGACCTAAATTCACTCAAGCCCCTCCCCCCTTGTTTCCCGTCTTCCCTGTTCTACTGAATGATGCAACACTGTTTGCCTGCTGGGCAAAACAGCAGCAAAGTTAACATCTCGTCTCGTTAGTGCAGTTTATTTATTTATTTATTTTTAATTGAACCAGGGGACATATTTTTCAGCTTCATTTACTCAATAATGATATTTTGTTTGCCGTCGTTTTGCCTTTTTGTGTACTTGTATCTATATTTATGTTTGGATATTCGTTAGTTGAAGGAAAAACACTCCCCAAGTCGATGCTAATTTCCTGTTAGCATTTGAATGGGATCCTCCATTCACTTTTAGCATTTCGCAATAGGCTAACAATGTTTTAAAAACAAAGCATGCTTTATATATTTAAATATACAGCGGATGTAATTCTCAACGTCATGTGTTTACTTTTAAAGTTAACTCCAACTGAGGTGTCATTAAAAAGCTTGAAGGAAGCTTAGCGACAACAGATTAACATATGCTACTTATTTGCTAGTTGCTAATGCTACACAAGCAAAACGGTGCATTCAGGGTACTTTCACAGCATCGGAAACCTCGGTTTTCTTTGATAACGTTTGAAGGGGAAAATAATCGGCCATTTGGCCCAATTGGCCGATTGTTTTGGCGGATGTTTGAAGGCCAATAATCGTCCGATTATAATCGGCAGCCGATTAATCGTTTGGGCCCGACTAAAAAGCAGAAAAATGTCTTCATCTTGACAATTATAAACGTTGCTTTTGACTTGGGTTTATTGTTTTGGGCAAAAACGGCCAGTCGAGCCCCGCTCGATCACTTGTGTCCTACTTGCTGCCTCCGAACTGCGCCCGCCCCTCCTTTACTTTACCTTGCGGGGTTGCGTGTGTTCTGTCGCGGGGATCGCACACACGGGCAGACGTCACAATGGGTCGAGGTGGGGGTCGGGGTCGGGCGGGTCGCAGGAAAGCCACGGTAGGGAAAGGCACCGACTGGATGTGGGCGGCGTCGGATGGCGGACGGGGCGCCCCGGCGAGACGGTCCCCCAAACCCGAGGGGATCCTCCACCGGGGTAACGGGGACTCGTCCTCGCCGGGGGAGTCCGGGACGCCAGCGCCGGACGGCTCGGGGTCGAGCTCGGGGGTGGATGAGGAGGAGGACGACTTGGGGAGGAGGTGCAGGATGGAGGAGAAGAAGGAGCAGGATTCGGGGAGGGGGATGGTCCCGATTCCGCTGTCCAACGTTTGCATCTTGCAGCCGGACCCTGCGGCACAAGCACAACAGTTGGCGACGGGGTGGGAGGTGCGGTTAACAATTGGGGGGGAGGGGCTTAGGGTGAAGGGTGTGGCTGAAGTGGCACTGAAAAGCATTATGGAGAACCAACCGACCGACATCTACATCATCAACATTCATTTACATCTTTTTAACCTAAAATCATTATTATTTCAGTAGTCCATTGTTTTAATGTCAGTTATAAAATAAAAAATAAAAAATCTTGTATGTTAATTTTATAATACACAAGTATTCTTTTCATTAAATCATTGGTGAATAAATTATTAGTGAATAAAATTAAATAATTGACAAACTACTTATTTTTAAATAAATAATTCATTTCTTATAAATAATATAAAAAGTATTACAAAAAAAGAAATACGTGTATTTTTAAAAATAATAAAATTATGTTATATTGCTAACATTTAAAAAAATATATTCTTTATATTATCTTTTACTGCTAATAATTCAAGATTTTCATTATTTAACAATAAATTATTATTATAAATAACAATTAAATAAATGGCAAAATGAACTATCATTTATATTTATTCAAAAAATAATTACTGAATTTATTTATGTAAACACTAAACAAAAAATAAAAAAAAGAATCAGTTTTACAAAAAAATATATACATTTAATATTTTTAATATTACACAATTGGTTAGTTAGTTCAAATCTAATTAATTACGTATGTATGAAAAAACAATTAGCCTGAATCATTATCTTATTATTACAACAAACAATTTGACATATTTTCCATTTTGGATGCAAACGTTCTGCTTTTCTACTGGCTTTGTTTGACAACAAAGTTTTTTTCAACAGCTGCCCGTGTTTTTCCGTTTGCTCCAAACGTTTGGTCCGATTCATCGGCAGGCTGCACTTCACTCGTTCTCTTGGCAACGGAACAAGTTCCGACTAACAAGCAGAGGGAAAAAAAAAACAAACAAAAAAACGAGCGAATTCCAGCGAGTCCACTTGAACCACTTGCTGTCATGTCACAAAACATTCAACAACCAAGCATGCGTCCACCACAGTGACGATGAAATGCATCATGGGATGGCCTTTAAAATACACACTGACGGGTGCGTATTTTATTTGCAATATACTCCAATAACTGCACAGTGTTCATCGTTTATGATGTTTTTTTTTTTTTTTTTTTTTTTTTTTTTAAAGATTTAGCTGTTAACTCATTGGCTGGCAGCCATTTTGACGGAAACAACCCCCTTCGCTCCCGGCTGTTTTGCTGGATTTGGACTGATTTCACAAGGCCCATAGAATATTGTGCTCCACGACTATCAAAACATGGAACCTACCAAGAGAAAGATTAGAGTGTCTTCTTTCATCAGGAAAAAAACTATATTTGTATCTGTTTCCGTTTTGCTGCAATTTGCATTAGAATATAGCTAAGGTTCATCAACATCCACAATCCTGGTGAAAACACTGGCAGAAAGAGCTTGTTGCAACATGGTTGATACTCTGCTGCCACCTGCTGGCCGTTCTTTGGTAATAACTACTATTGCTTTAAGCCACCTCTTAAGGTCAGAGGCTGCATCAAAGCCTTCTGTATGCTCTAGCATAAAAATACATTTTAAAAACAGTTATACATGTAAATATGTTTTTGGGAGTCGGACCATAGCAATATTTTATAAAATAGAACATTTTATATGTTTTGGGAAGCAAATGAGTTCATACAGTAAAACCGATATAAATACCCCCACCCTCCATTGCACGGGTTACATTCCAATATGATAAATCTGCAATATAATAGAAACAGCCCATTTAAATGCTCCCTGGGCATGTTTTTAATTTTTAATAAAATAACAAAACAAATTATCTGGTATGAGATGTGGATTAGAAAATCGGCATACTTTTTGAGTTGACAAATGTGTCACCACACCAAAAAACAACAACATTACATACAGCAAAAAAATGATTATCGAAACATCAGCGGGGATCTAATGAAGTCAATTAGATCCCAAATGGGCTCACCCTCTCAATATATGAGGGAGGACGGCAAATGCTGGCAGCGGTGCGATGCAGCGTGAAAACACAATCAATGGGCGTCCACTTACTGTAAGTGACCTTTTACCTTCACAATGCAGAATGTCCGTATTGGTCCAAAGAGGCCCCTGTCACGATTATGACACATCTTTAAAAAGTTCACATTGTCTCGGTCTGGGTTGATTGACTTACGAGGTGTTGACACAACGGGGAGGCCTTGACTAAATTCAAATATTGTGACACAATCTATTATTCATTTCAATGCTAATGAGGTGACAATATCGTTCTCGCTTCGCGCGGAAAAAAAATACTATACTTTCATTACAAACCGGGTTCCACTTGTTAATATTTGAATCAGCCAATTTCAAATTTAGAACAACGCACAGAAAACGTAAGTTGAGTTAGTACTTAGTGAAGTCTTTTATGACTTATACATACATTTCATATGTGGGCTTTACTTCTTCCTGAAAACAGTCAAATGGCAAATAAACTCTTATTAGCACACCAAATCTTGGAACTGACAGTTAGCAAAAAGTTGACGCTTACCCATAACTGCATCCTGGAGGGTGGTCTTGATCAGGGCTCCGTTTTCGCCGTCAGCTCTCTGGATCAACATCAGCGGCGTCGGTTGCACGGTAGTAATCAACAAAAAGAAAATTTGCATCATTGCTCAGGGTAAATCCAGAGATGGATATTCCATCAATAGTGACGGATGGTCCGTCATCCGTCACAGACCGATGCCCCTTTTGCTGGCGAATGACGGGAAACTTTGAAAAACTGACATAATAAGCTTCGACGGAAGCGGTCGCTAACTGACAGACCTTCTCAGTTTCGCTGACAACTGATAGAAACACGGCGCGGAGGTGAATATGTCACCCGGCTTATAGTATTACCTTTGATTGGTTGCCTTGACAACAATAATCTATCATCTTTGAGTCTAATATTTTACTTTTTTACATATCTTTATGGTTTTCTGTTAAATCTTAGTGAAAGGATTTCGTTTGAGAATATTTTATGGATGGAATGCCAGCAGGTGCGAGAGATTCAGACAGAGAAATCACCGGAGAGAAACGAGATCCGGGGTGATAGACTTCTATTACCTTCGATTGATCTACTGTTGGTTTATAAGGCGCACACGGTACGTTATATTTAGTTTATTTATCAAACGTTTGAGTCACAGAATTGATTGTAAATACTACGGAATATCTTCATTTTCGCTGTCACGTTGTTCCATAATGGACGCGCAATAAAACGATTGTGGCAATTAGCTGTTGCCAAGGCAACGCTGCCAAAGAAGAAAAAGAAGAGGAAGAAGAAAAAGAAGATAAAGAAGAAGAAAAATAAGATAAAGAATAAAAAGAAGGAGAAAAAGAAAAGGCAAAAGAAGAAAAAGCAGAAGAAAAAAAGAAGAAGAAGAAGAAGAAGAAGAAGAAGAAGAAGAAGAAGAAGAAGAAGAAAGAGAAGAAGAAGATCTGTCAGTCCTAAAAACAAACTGCGCTAAACTGTAAAATAACAAAAGACAGAGTGACGAAGACCCTAACCCAAAAACTGACTTTGACAAGGTTTGGTATGTGGAGGAAAAGAAGAGTTGTTTTTTACATCACCTGTGCGTCCCCAATGATGTCACTGTGTCCTTCATGAAGCGATATCCCCGGGCAGGGCATTGAGATGCACGCTCGCACTGCGTCGTGCGACTCTCTCCTTCCCACAGAACTGAAACGGAACAACCGTTCATCAACAAACTGCAAAAAGTTGCTAGCGGTTGTTAGATTACGCTGGAAGTTCATCTGCAGCTGGATTTGCGTTGCGTGTTTGACGAGTGTCACAACTTGTACATGCGTGAAAGGCAGCTTCAAAACAAAACAAAACATAGAATCAGTCTTACCAGTCTTTTCCATCACTTTTTCTCCGGTCTCTCTTCTTGTCCGTCTTGGTCTGCTTCCCCCCGAGCAGCGACGTAATCTTCTGATCCCTCTTCTCTTCTTTGGCCTTTGCCACGTCTGTCTTCTTGCCGCTCGGCACGGGAATCTTACCCTTGCGGAAACCGAACCAGTTGGCCAAGGTGGATCCGGATTTCTGCTTGACTTCGCCAATCCTCTCCTGCTCCTGAGACTTGTGCAAGTTCTCCTCGATCCCGAGCATCACCTTCTCCTCAATGGTGGTTATGGTACTCTGCCTCTCGGGTTCTTCGCACACAGGTTCTCCGAAGGCGCTGCAGAACTGTTGCTCGATCTGAAGGCGTCTGGCTTGTTCTCGTTGGAGTTTAAGACTCTGGAGTCTTTCGCTAGATGAGCCCAGAAACGGCGGAACTGCCAGGCCTTCTTCGATAAGGAAGTTGTTCAGTAGTGATCGGTTCATGGGGCAGTGATAGCTACTGGAGCAGCTCATGCTTCCCGGCAGAACATCACCCAGGGAGTTTAAGGAGCTCCCAGAGTGGGTTTTGATCTGAGTGCGCACCTTGCCAGACCGATTGAAGCTGGGACGGTCCATGTAGCGAGCCCCGAAGCTCTGGCTTCGAGCCTTGGCCCCGTTCATGCCCATCACCGGCTTCAGCGGGGGTCTGGTGGACACAGAGACAGAACGCTTGAAGAGCCAGCCTTCCTCGTCGAAGCCCCAGTCCAGCAACACGCCGCCGTCCGACGTGACTGCAGCACTGCAGGGCTCGGAATCCAGAGAATTACAACGGGTCTCAATCTTCCGCCGGGCTTTGCCACATTCGTTCATCATGTGGTGGTCACAAATATATGTCTGGTAGGTTTGGATGCCTTTCATGGACTTGTTTGGCTCATCTTTGTTCTGGCGACTGTACAGGAGGAACGTGCCGCTTTCTGGTCCCGAGATCGCCTCGTGGGATCTGGCGTTTGCAGGAAGAGACATTTTCGCAGCTCTGGACCCAGAGCTCTGACAGTTGTGATAGTAGACATTGGAATACGTCTGAGGCAAGACTTCGGAAAGTTTGGGCTCGCTGATGCTCTGCTGGGACCGTTGTAAGACATTCGGATTTGGCAACAAAGAGGGAGCAGCCATTCCACTGTGGTACGCAATGGCCGATTCCGAATCGTGCGTTTCTAGACTGGGTACGGCCGCCATCCTGGACGAATGGCCATTGAAGACAACTTGGGTAGCTTGATTGTCTGCTGGAAAGTTAGTCTGGTCACCGGACGTGTTCTTTCCTACAGTGGCGCTCTGCGGACGATTCACTCGTCCAGAGTCTGACATGGTTCTGAGCAGGAGCGAAGTCGTCCGACCCGGTGGAAGCGGGGCAGACGGTGAGCCGAGTTCTGAAGAGAACAAGTCAGTGAGCTGCTCCTGCTTTTCTACGTGTTCACACTCCTCACCGTTGGACAGAATTCTTGTGGATTGTGTCGCTGGAGTCTTTGAACCTTCATCAAGCACAATCGGCTTGATTGCTGAAGCACATTTGATGGGCGACGCGAGAGGCGAGCGCTGCTGTACGCGCTCCAAAGACTTGCAAGTTGATGCAGAATCGTCGTCTTTTTCCACCTCATGACCCGGACTGTGCAGTTTTCCGTGACTGGCCCTCTTGTTCGGGCTGGCCGATTTGTGGCCCCGAATGAGGTTTTGATGGAGAGGCGAGTGGGTGTGTTTGTGCTGTTCCGGTCCGGCGTCAGCGCTCTTGCTGCGTAGGATGAATGCCTTCCTGGCCGAGTCGCAAAGCTGCGGTTTGGGCTTGGGGTTCCGTGAAATGCCGCCGCCGTCCCTCTGGTGTGAAACTTCTGCCGAAGAGCTGCGCTGTCTGGCTTCGCTCACGCAGCTCAACGCTCTGGTGGCAGAATGCCGCACAGCCGAGTCGGCATCCCTCGCTCGGGATTCCAAGTCCATGCGGTCCAACCGGGATTTGCGGTCGGTGGATCGTTCCTGGTTGTTGTTGCTGTCGCTCAGTATGATTCCAGAGTCCTCGGTTTCCTCTTGCGAGTTTTCTTTTTGGCTTCCGTTTTCCTGCTTCATTGGTGGGTCCGCTGAGAATATGAAGTTGTCTGAAATAGTGTTCCCGAAAGGTTCTTTTGGACCGTCATCTGTCTGGACTTCTCCTGACATGTTGTCACTGGATTCCTGACTTTGCGAGTTGTTGCTGCTCTCATCAGAGTCTACAATGGGAATCCCTCCGTTTACATTTTTGTTGGCCGTTGTCCCCAACAGGTTCCTCTTGATGCCCAGTGAGTAGATGCCCTCGTTGGAGGTCATGCAGTCCTTGCAGTGCGGTGCAGACCCGGGGTAGGGTTTCTCCTTTGAGACGCCGGTTTGAAGACGCTTGAGGCCCTTAAGGATGTGGCCTTCCTTCCGGCCGAGGTCCGCCTGATGACCATGTACGACGCCCGCGCTCATCCTTTTGTCCCGGCTGCTGGCGCACTGCATTGCAAGGGATATCAAGAACTATTCATCCTTTTCAATCTTAACCACAGAACATTTGACAGGATGAATTCACCTGTTTGGACAGGCCTCGTCCCTCTGCCCATGTGTGCGAGCCGGTGGAGTATTCACTCCCAGTGCTGGATAAAGACAGATCACTCCCACTTACGCTACTACGTGGGCACGTGAGACTCAAGAGGCTGGGCCACCTTCCCGCAGCAATACAGACTTTTCCATTCCTTTGGATTTCCTGAACAGAAGAAACCGTTTTGGCTTTCAAGACCATTGCTGAGCATCACTCATCTGCGTAGGTTTCTAGGACACCTGCTTCCGATTGGGGCTCATTTTGCTGGATTACCCAATAAGAGTTTGTCAAGCTATGGAATTCACCAGAAAAAGGTTGCTTCAAAGCAAAATGTACAACTTCCTGTTCATGTTTGGATCCGTAAGACTTTTTGGTGCATCTTTTTAGGACAAACATGTTGACCTAATTCATTTTGATTGGTGACAATGGGAGTCTGGGAGTGATTTCTCAAACCAAAATGGCCGACTTGCTGTGCAATTCCAGACATGGGTTACTGAGACTTTTTTTTGGGGTGTCCCATAACGAGTAGGGATGTAACGATAACGGCAATATCGCGATATCGCAGGATTAAAACTGCCACAATATATCGACGTCGTCGTCGTCATGTCACGATATTAAAAGCAGCACATCTTTTAAAAAAGTCGGGTTGATTTCCATTTGTGCAGTTCTAGCACCCTGTGGTGTCTATTTTTTTCGTGCAGTTTAATTTTCACAAGGCATGTTTTGGCCCTTATATGTTTAAAATCCACGTTAATGGTCAGATGAAGGGGCACTTAATATGCTTGTGAAGTGAGTCAATATGTGGAGGAACTCAACGTGTAACTAGTCCCAGACTCCAGATTAAGCAATTAAAAAGAAATTGGGGACACACCAAAATGTCTCAAAGACCCATGTCCCAGATTTAACAGGAAGTGGACCAATTTGGGTGTTCATAGCACCCATTTTGGGCGAATTCCAAGCTTCATAATATGACCAACATTTGGCTATATGAACCCCAATCGGATGCAGATCTCCCCAAAATACAGTAAGACACAAATTGACGGAAATGTCAATGTCACTTGTGAGGACGAAACGTGCTCGAGTTGTCCCGGCGTCACCGCATTCCTCTGACAAAATCTCCTGTTGATACGTTTGTGTTGCATTGCGGAACCTCAGTGGGACTAATAAAGGACGATCATTTTTGTTTGCAACTTCACTGGAGACGAGCGCATTTAAAATTCTAGCCTCAGGTGCGAGACGATAATATCACAAACAACTTTCTCGATAGCTGGGGATGTTGCAACAAATCAAGAATTTAATGTTTTGTGCAAATTTATTTATTTATTTTATTTTAATTCAGCCCCTGGAGCCAGTTTCATTCAGCGTCATAAAATTTTGTTTATCATGAGTGGACCTGGAAAAATAGTCTCAAGAAGCCAAGGCTGAAAAGACGGCGGAAGGCCGCCATTTTGCTTTCAATCGGCCATTTTAGAATCATTATGACTACATTCCAGGCATCGTTCATAGACAAACTTGTCCGAGAGATGTTTGGTCAGCAGCTACCAAATTTGAACATCGTACATATTGCAATTTTGGTATTGATCTGATACCAAGTAAATACAGGGCCAGTATTGCCGATATCGATATTGATACTTTTTGAAAATTATAGTATATAATTTCAAAACATAAAAATAAATAAGGAAGCTGTATCACTGAATTGCTTATTTTCAATCAAATTTCAACCTTTAAGTGTTTTTGTGTTTTTAGATTGTACACTCTAAAAACAGTTGGGTCAAAACTAACCCAACTACGGGTCAAAAAAATGGACCAATCCTCTACTTGGGTCAATTTGACCCAACTTTGAGGAAAAAAATGTGTCTTTCAATGTAAAACAACTCATAAATATTGGTCAGATCCATTACTTGGGTCAAAAAATTGGGCCATTTTGTATAAAACAACCCAGAAAATTTGGCCAAATTGACCCAAAACGTGGATTGGTGGAGTTTGCATGTTCTCCCCGTGCCTGCGTGGGTCTTCTCCGGGTACTCTGGTCTCCTCCCACATTCCAAAGACATGCATGGCAGGTTAATTGGGCGCTCCGAATTGTCAATAGGCCGTCTCTGTGTACCCTGCAATTGGCTGGCAACCAGTCCAGGGTGTACCCCGCCTACTGTCCGGAGCCAGCTGAGATAGGCTCCAGCATCCCCTACGACCCTTGTGAGGAATAAGCGGTCAAGAAAATGGATGGATATACTCTAAAATCAGTTCAGTCAAAAGTAACCTAAAAGTGTGTACACATTTGGGTAAAAAAAATAAATAACCCAACTATGGGTTAAAAATGGGCAGATCCTCTACTTTGGTCAATTTGACCCAACTTTGAGTCAAGAAATTAATGTAAAACAACTCATAAATATTGGTCGGATACCTTACTTTGGGAAAAAAGGGTCATTTTGTATAAAGCAACCCAGAAAGTTGGTTCAAATTGACCCAAAAAGTGGACTGGTCCATTTTTGATCCATAATTGGGTTACTTTTGACCCAACTGTTTTTAGAGTATACACTCTGAAAACAGTTGGAACACTATGGATCAAAAATGTATTGATCCTCAACTTTGCGTCAAGAAATGGGTCTTTTAGTGTAAATAAACTCATAAATATTGGTCAGATCCTTTACTTGGGTCAAAAAATTGGGTCATTTTGTAGACAACAACCCAGAAAGTTTGGTCAAATTGACCCATAACGTCCATAATTGGGTTACTGGACAAAAATGGTTAATGTGTTGTCAGTGACTAACTCAGGTGAGGTTTAAAAAAACAACCTTTGACAAATACTGACAATATGGCGGGATTTACTGTACTTGTTCCACGTGGCTTTTTAAAAAGGAACTACTCACCAATGTTTAATTATGATTGTTGCCAAATTTTGAATACAAATAAAGATGGACAACAGCAAATGAAGAAACATTTCGTTTTGGCCAATCCATCTGGGCGAAGTATCCAACCCCAATTTTTTTTGCCATTTCCAAGTTTCCTTCACATAAGACGAGCTCGTCCCTGAGATTTTTGTGCGGTACAGCCAAGAAAAGAAGCTTTGTTGCAAACGGCTTTGAGCATCGTCATCGTGGTAACGCATACAGATGGTCGACAAAAGGCCAAACCGCCGTCAAGTCCAAAAGAACGACCTTTTGCGGAAAAGGTTAAAGACGAAAAGACAGCATTCCTCGGCCCGCTCACCTCACACAGCATGTTGAATGAGCAAAAAATCAGCTTTGGTTGGACGCCGTGTCATTAAAGCACGTTGGCCAAATAATTACATATTTGTCACATTTATACTTCCTGGAAAACAGTATGCATATATTTGCAACATCAATTTCAAATTAAAAACAAAAAAAAATGTTGGACAGGTAAAAATAAAACTAATGTTTCAAAGAAAAGTTGGGCGGGTAAAAAAAAAAAAAAAAAAAAAAAAGATTTGCAGAAATCACCCTATAGTTAGGAACGTTAAAATAAAATTACCTTAAAAAAAAAAAAAAAGATTTGCAGAAATCACCCTATAGTTAAGAACGTTAAAATAAAATTACCTTTAAAAAAAAAGAAAAAAAAGTTGCTTTCATGCCATAAAGTTGCACAGGTTAATATACGACGACCAGAAATATCCCAAAAAATTGTACAAGTTGTAATGAATTACTGTCAATATACCAAACATCGTATTAAAAATAAATTAACCATAAAACTTCCCAATATTATAATATATAAATTATGCAGGTTAAGAATGAAAGTACAGTAAGCGTCACAAAACATGAGCAAATCCAAATGAATACTATTGCAAATAAAAATATAAAGTTATGGAAGTTAAAATAAGCCTACCTACAAAAATTAAAATTTAAATCATAAATGTTACTCAAGTTAAAAATAAGACTACTATTTTTTAATATGATGAGCCAGATTGATATGATTTCAGGCTGTTGATTTTTGAGTTTTATTATCTACAATTTTTTGCTGGTAGAACTTTTTTTGTAGAGAGAGAGGGGGCTGTATTTATTTACTCATTTATTATTTTTATTTTGTATTTTTCTTTGGTTGGTTTTTACGTTTTTTTTTTGGTATTGTTTTGTTTTTTTGTTTGTTATTAAAAACCTTGAAAATTATAAATAAAATATTTTTGGGAAGAAAAAAAAAAGACTACTATAAAATCTCCAAAAGTTGCGCAAGTTTAAAATAAAATGCATTTAAAAACTAGAAGTACGTAAATAAATAAATACATAAATAAATAAAATTAAATAAGTAAATAAATACATGTTGTACAAGTTCAAATAAACCTACCTAAAAAATAAATAAATAAATAAATAAACACAAATGTTATTCAAGTTAAAAATAAGACTACTATTACTGAATTGACTTATTTTGTATTTTTGTTTGTATGTGTTTGAGTTTTTTTTAAATTGTTTTGTTTTTCATTTGTTGTTGAAAACCTTGAAAATTAAAAAAAAAAAGAATATTGGAAAACAAACAAACAAACAAACAAAAAAAAGACTACTATAAAATCTCCAAAAGTCGAGACATGTACCTTGAAGGTTACGCAGGTTTAAAAAGTTGCAATGAATTGTGCTCGTACCTGCGGCGCGGGACTTGGGGTCGTTGACCCTCGCTGTTGGAACAAGACGCTGAGTATACGGTTCTGCTGCTCCAAGTCAAAGACGCGCGTGCGAAGCTTCACGCATTCTTCTTTCAAGTCCTGCCAAATCCGCACAAGTAACACAACACGGACCATCGCATCATATGCAGTACCTCAAATACTCCACGTATGAAGGTGTACATGCTACAAACACAAAAGTAACGCACCTTTTGAGTGAGCAGCGCCTGAACCACCTGGTTGGCCACCTGGATGAGCAAACAAACGGACAATTAAAGCTTTCATTTGCCTCACACTTTTAATGTTGGACCATCTGTCTAGGGGACATGATTACGAAATGGGCTCAATAAAAACAATAAAATAAAATAAAAAATAAAAAAAGACTTAGCAGGAGGTGTGCAAGAATTTTGATTAATCACGATTAATCACTTAATCAAAAAGGCTTTTTTATCGACATTTTTTTTGCCCGCCAAAGAGCACCTCTTAGTTAACTGCTTGCATCATTTAAAATGGAAAAAAAAGTAGTTTGACATTCTGAATGTCATACGCAAACATTTATAAAATATTAAATTAAATTAAATTAAATTAAATATTATGGACAATAGCAGCCACCCTCTGCACACTGTCATTAGCATTCAGAGGAGCCTGTTCAGTCGTAGGCTGACGCTCCCCAAGTGCCGGACCAACAGACTAAAGAACTCCTTTGTCCACCGTGTACGTTGTACTCTACAACTCCTCACTGGGGGGAGGAGGGGGTAGCGTGCACTTCAGTTCCACAAATATGGCACTTTACTGTACTTTAATTTATTTAATTCAATCTCCGGTGTAATGACCTTATTAATTGATTGATTGAATTAGTATTTTTTATTTTATTTTTATTATTCTTCTTCTTCTTCTTCTTCTTCTTATTATTATTATTATTATTATTATTAATTACATATCTGGTGTAATAACCTTATTTTTTGATTGATTGAATTATTTTTTATTTTATTGTTTGTTGCTTAAGCACAACCTGTGCTACCTTTTCATGCATGTAACCATCCGCCGTCAAGAACGTCTGTGGTCAAAATGATGTGATTAATCTGCATTAATACATGATTAACTCATTCACTGCCAATGACGGCTATAGACGTCAAAAATAAAATTAAATAAAATTAAATTAAAATTTTAATTAAAAAAAAAAGAAATTTCAATTTAATTTTAGTTATAGTCTTCTGACTAAATATAATTAAAGCCTTAGTCATAACTTAGTCACCTGATTGTATTTGAGTTTTAATCCAACTTTAGTCGAAAAAAATAAGGAGCAATTTTAGTCGACTAAATTGACTTCTGGAGGTCGAGACCCAGTTTGTGGTCTCAGTAAGACCAAGACCAATCACTATGCACGATGGTAGCACTTAGCAATGAAATTGTTGCCATTGTTGTTATTAATAACAATTGGGATTAATAACTATGAATGAAAACAATGTATAACTAAAACTAAATTCAAATTTCTTGTCAAAATTTGCACTGGCTGTTTGCTTGGATTTTTGATGTCTATAGTCGTCATTGGCAGTGAATGAGCTAATGAGATCATATTTTTTTTGCGATGAATTATTTAGTTAACATTAACTTTGGCAGTACTAAAACAAATAAACATTCATCTTCTTCTGTTGTCATTCTTCTTTATTCTTCTATTTTTAGAACAGAGCCATGTTGTTTTTTGGGGGGGAGGACATTACACAACCATTGATCTATATATATGACTGGATAGCCAATAGGCCAAGACTTTTGAGGTCACGAGGCGGCCATATTGCTCCTCCCAAGAAACGTTTCTCGCCATACGATCCGATACATTTACACGATCCAAATTGGAGAACATTTGAGACCGTACTTAGTCGAAACAGCATCATTTATCATGTTTTAAACAACATAAACAACAGGACTTGATTTTATTTTATTTTTTTAATTAAAGAATTCTAACTGTAATTCAACAAAAAATGCCTCTGCCAAATCTAATATTGGGGTCTAAGGAACTGAGCGACAAAAGAAAAAGTGGGTCTTCAAAGCAGCACATTGTTGTTTATTTATATTATTTTTAACAGGTTAAAAAATAGTGAGCACCCCGGTACTAACCCCCAACCCCGCCCCAGCCTTATACTAACTGCCTTCAAGCTGTTTATGTCTCATCTGTACATGTACCGTACAGTTTATACAGTCGTCTGCTCGTGAGGTGGGAGAAGCAAGATGGCTGCCCTGTGACTTCATTGGCTTGCACGGGCGTGTATCGGCTAGCCACTTATATATACAGGTCAGTGTACACAACAATTAATAAAAAGTCATCCTCCTCTGGGTGTAACTGCTCACGCCTCCCCTCTCTGCTAGTGGAAATCAGCCAATCATATTGCGCCCTTCTAGGGCCGTATTAGCGCTCATTGAAACCTTGACTTTTTAAAAACACGGCAAACCATTCACCAGTAATCTAGTTTGTCTTTAACCAAGTCAAACAAAAATAAAAAGTTTTTCCATTTTGCCAGTTTCTTACCTCATCCAGGCAGCGCTCGTATTGCTTCCTCTGGTTGTCGTTCTCCAAGGACAGAGCAGAGTTCTCGGCCTGAAGGAGACACATGGACAACGTGCTCAAAATCAATTCATACTGATCATAATAGCGAGAGAAAAAAAAAATGTTTTGTTGGGCAAAATTCTTTGTCGGGGAGCCTGAAAAGGTCAGCTGCAAGGCTCGCTTGCAATCAGAGTCTAGAAAAGGTCAGATGCCAAGCCGAGTGTCGTGTTTACTTGAAACACGACACCGTCCGACCGTGCATGCTAATTCTCATCTTCAATGCCCGATCGGCGTCTTCGGCAACATCAAGTTTAACGAGACGTCGCGAGTTGTTTGTCAAATTTTTGGCTAATCAGACAGGACACTTTCAAACTGGGGAAGGCGCACTCGAAAACTGGCGACACCAAGCCTCATATTCGAGGTTTGAATCTTGGACCCGAGCCTTCCGGTATAGAGTTTGCATGGTATCCATTAAGGGATGCAACGATAACAGCAATATCGTGATATTGCGATATTAAAACTGCCACAATATATCGTCATGCTCATGTCATGAGATTAAATGCAGCACATCTGTTACAAAAAGGCCGGTTGATTTCCATTTGTGCAGTTCTAGCACCCTCTGGTGGATACTTATTGCTTTTTTTTTTTTTTTTTTGTGCAGTTAAATTTCCACAAGGCATGTTTTGGCCCTTCTACGCTTCAAATTCACACAAATGGTCAACCGAGTCAATATGTGGAGGAACTCAATGTGTGCTTGCATTAACAAGTAAATACCTCAATATTAACTAATTGGCTCCCAAAAACGTATTAACACGTTCTATTTTAAGGGTCCCATAGACGTATTTATACATTTTTTATGGACTTTTGTTTTTGTTTTTTTGTTGTTGTTTTTTAATGCAAGAGCATTCATGCAGCCTCTCAACTGCAAAGACCGGTCAAAGAAATAGTTATTACACAACCGGCCAGCAGGTGGCAGCAGAGTAAGAGAGATCAACCAGGGCCACGTTGAAAAAAAATACGCAATTACTCGCAATTCTGAACAGATTTGTGATGAAACTTAGCTATACTCTAACGCTAATTGCAGCAAAACGGAAACAGATAGAAATATACTTTTTTTCCTGATGAAAGAAGAGACTTTAATCATTCTTTTGGTAGGTGTTTTTACAGCAATAGAACACAATATTCTGTGGGCCTTGCAAAATCAGTCAAAATCCAGGAAAACAGCCAGGAGTGAAGGGGGTTGCTTCACTCAAAATGCCTGCCAATCAATGAGTTAAGTGTTATTGGAGATTGTATAATTATCGTATTGTGACCTTCATACCGTGATAATATGGTATCGTGATGTTTGGATATCGTTATCCCTAACTCCGATTGGAAAGAGTGAGAAGGAAAGCGCTCGCTTGGTGTTCTACCTCCAGAGCTCGGAGTCGCTGGAGCATGGAATTGCTGTCGGCGTTTTCCTCGGGACCGCCGCCGCCGGCTTCGCGCGATTGTGACGTCTCCGTTTGTGAGGCTGCCGGACCCTCCAGACTGTCCTGCTGCTTCCACATTTCCTCCAAAAGTTTGTCCTGGAATGCAGACAGACACACAGACATTTATCGAAAGTTCTTCAACTTGACGTCTTTATCAATGAGAAGTTTCTTTGGTACCTTATATGCTTTCATGAGGTCCAGTGGGTCCACCTTGGGGCCCTCCAATGAGTCGTAATTCTGCAGTAGGCTTCGCACCGTCTCCTCCATCCTGCATTTGGCCACAAAATAATAATAATAAAAAAAAAGACGAAAACTGCCGATGAAGATTTTGGTCATTACCAGCGCCGTTAAATCCAAGGCAGCTACGGCAAACGTGATACGAGGAGGCGGTCCATCACGGGTCCTCAACATTTTTACAGGAACTAAAGTCTTACATGGACCACTTCATAATTCTGACGCCAAACAAACACAACTATCATGAAATGTCATGTGTACCCTTCATTACTATTATAATAATTAAGAAGTTGCTTATTTTGGAGTCATTGGTTTAGTTGAGAGCCCCAAGTTACAACTCTTGCCCCCCCTGAGGATCCGGGGACACCAGTTTGAGGAACACTGCTCAAATACTTTTTGTTCAGCACTTTCTATGGACAAAACTTGCACTCAAGTAACAAAACGAAGGAAATGTTAGCATCTAAACGGCCCGAGTTGACTTTAGCGACTGGATTGTGGATTCTACAATGACGTTTGACTGATAAACAAGTTGACGTGAAAAAGGGTGATCGCTGACGTGGGAAGAACAACTTCACGCATCACTACACAGTTTGAGTGCAGGCTGTAAAAATTGTTACGATTTGATTAGCTGCCCTTGACGTGACTGCAAGAGATGAACAGCAGCCTACTAAAAGTTTTGGAAGCAGGCCTAACTCTTTTTTTTTTTTTGCTGTCAAATATACCGCCACACTCGGGAATTCAGTCCAGCCCGAACGTCATTCTCAGGTGACTCCACATGTTCAGGTGGATTTTAGTTCATTACCTTGTGAGTATGAGCTCTTTCAGTGGCAGCCATTTTCGCTTTTTACTGGATTTCGACTGATTTTGCAAGGTCCACAGAATATTGTGTTCTATTGCTATAAAAACGTGGAACCTACCAAAAGAAAGATTAGAGTCTCTTCTTACATCAGGAAAAAAAAAGTATATTTCTATCTGTTTCTGCAATTAGCAAAAAGAGCTTGTTGCATCATGGCCCTGGTCGATCTCTTATACTCTGCTGACACCTGATGGCAGTTTTTTGGAATAACTACCATTGCACTAAGCCACCTCTTCATGTCAGAAGCTGCATCAAAGCCTTCTGTATGCTCTAGAATAAAAAACAACAACAAAAAAAAAACGTATAAATACGTTTTTGGGTTTAAATTAGACGCAAACATGAGCATGCTCTCTCACACAGTGGGACAGATGGGATACATGAAACATGAGTTTGGTTTGGGGTTAACAATCCCCTAGGGGGGAATTACGTGTCTTTTTTTTCCCCTTTGAATATTGTTTGATTGTTTTATCCAGATGATGAATAGAAGCAGGTACCGAGAAATGCTGTTGGCCATATCTCAATGTCAGTAAAAACATCCCAAGGATGGACAGAAACTTTCTATCTTCATGAGGAGGCGTGGTTGACCCCGTTGCTAGGGATGAGACGTCATTTCAAAAGCTGTGATTGGCTGATCCTAAAAGCTAGACGAAAACCACAGTTTTGGCGATAATGGGCAAAGGAAGGACCCTGAAATTGATAAACTTAACCACCATTTTGAATCGACTTTCACATTTGGCCCCATTTTAAAGAAAGCTTTTTGTTGAAAAGTAAAAGCAAAGCTTGTCATGCCGCTGTTGCCATGGCGATGCGGTGTTCGCCGAGAAAAATGATGCTGATTTTGATGGCGATAACTCAACATTCGTGAAAACCTTTGAAACTTTACACGCACGTCATGCTTGATGATGATGATGATTATTATTATTATTATTTTTAAATCCTGTGCTTCGGAACTCGTAAGCCACTTGAAACTAAGCCGTACTCTCTTCCGCACTCCGAGCAGATCTCATCTTAGGAGCTCGCTTAAGACCTTGGATTCTTCAGGAATAGCTTTTAGTTTTGGATTGGTAGGATTGGCTCTTCAGTTTTAGGGGAAATTCGAAGAAAACATGATTCTGTTCACAGAATGTGGCTACTAGAAGCAACTCCTTGCACTAACAACCTTTGACGAATACGGCCCCAGATCCAGATGCGTGGTATGGAGGACCAAAACTGTCAAAATTCGAAATAAATAAATGAATAAATAAATAAATAAGAAAATGAAAACGGTTGTAAAAAAAATATATATTTTGAAAATTATATCCAAAAAATAAATATAAATGGAAATAAAAAGAACTATATATATATTTAAATTATATTTTTTATATCCGTTTTTATTTTCATGTTTATTTTTTTATTTTTTTATTTAAGTCAGTTGTTTATTTATTTAGTCGTTTATTTATGTTGAATTTGGGCAGTTTGGGCTCACTCTTTCAAGGTTTTTTTTTTTTTCCCGGAGTTTGTGAGACGCAAAAAGGACAAATCAAGCCACAGGCTGTCCATATATCGTTTCTATAGTTTTCTGTTAAAGGCCCACTGGGCCGGATGTGCAGCCTTATAAAAGCTTCTCGGAGGATTGCGTGTGTCTCTCTCCCTTGCAGCTTGGCCGAGAGCGAAAGTGGCTGTCGAACAATGAAAAAAATTGCTGCTTTGACTCGCGGCGATCCCGCAAACTGTCCAAGTCATAAAGACTCTCAACGAACGCCGCATTGCTGAGTCATCATTGAATTGCCGTTGTCAGGTGACAGGGAACTTTTAAAGAAACTTTGGTCCCGTCTGGAGGAAATCCAAGTCAGGATGGGACAAACTTTTTTTTTTGTAATTCACTGTGAAGATATGAAGTTCTGCTAGTTGTTTCTGCTGACTTGTGCCCCCTGGTATCTTATTGACAGACGACATTCTCGAACTGGAAAACTGGTCACTGGTTCAGCACCAGTGACCAGTGGTGCTGTTGATAAATACTGGAAATTACACAAGACACACAACACTTTTTTTTTTTTTTAGCCACTCACTCACACACTCACACACAAGCATACATCATGTAAGCCACATGGGTCTCCCAGGCGGAGGAGCGAACCCGCGCCAACTGGCACCAAGGCCAAGTGACGGTTCATTTACAAACAATTTTGAAGGAATGCGGGAAGGAAGAATGACGTAGGAGACGGCGAATGGTGTCATGTTTGTTTTATTTCCCTATTTTTTGCTTCAAACTTGTCAGTCCCTGATTGAGCACACCTCGCGTGCGCAACTTTCATTTGGTGTTTCACCAAAGGTCATTTCGGAACATGTTTACGGCAAATGGTTTTCATCATAGGGTTCAGACAAACACAAATGAAGGAGATATGTTGATTGGGAACATTTCCGAGCCTTTGATGTTTTGTTTTGGAACATTTGAGTGCTGCAGTTGCTCTGTTAATAATAAAAGATGCGACCCCGAAGGATCCTCCAGAGCTTCACCAGCATGTTTTCTCGAATCCTTTGGGGGGCAGCCAGCTTTTTGGCACTAATGAGAAATTGCATGTATTAAAATGATATTAAAACCAACCCAAACATCGGATGCAATAATTAGTTACTTCAATTTCCTTTTTGTAACTCTACCAATTTCCCGACGTGTAGTAGGGTCAGTGACGGAAATCAAATCTTCATTTGTTATTCCACAAATCATAATGAGGTGATGGACGCTCATCTCACGCGCGGCTGAACAGATACAGAGAGATGGTGGCGGAAGTTCATCCAAGTGACTTCCCTCACAACGCAAGAGCAACTTTTGGCTTGCTTGCTTGCTTGCTTAATATTATTATCGCTCTTCATCACGCAGACGGCAAATCAATGCACAATTTCAACAAGTTCAGATTGCACCCCGCAGTCTCTTTCCAATACATCGTCGGCATTTGTGCTGGACTTTCTCATTAAAAGATGATGACATGATCATTAAACGTAAAGAAAAGGCAGGAACGTGAATGTAATTTCATTCGTAATGCATGCGGCAACGCGCATGATCTGTCTGGACATGAATGCGTCATGACGTCGTCGTTTCCACCCACTAAAATGGCGGCGTCTCCCCAGAGCTTGTCTGCGAGGGGAGAACTTGTTTTGAAGTACTTGAAACTTTGTTTTTATCAAGATGTCGCTTCAATAAACGTGTTAACACCATCAAACTACTGTGCTAACGGACGAATGAACTCCATCTTAATAAATCACGTGATCGATGTCCGTCTGCCGCGGGGCTGATCGAGGTGACCAGAGATCTTCATTCGGAATGATTTCAATCAGAACTAGACCAAGTGAAATTTTCTGGAGAAATTGCGTGGGAATGCTGAAAGCTGAATGTTAATAGCTCGTTCAGTGAAATTATAATCCATTTCCTGATCCGATAGTCAGTTGGTATCAAACCATCAAATGTACTAAAAACGTGGTCCAAGCGGGGTTTGAACCCAGGTTCTCACTCAATTGTTCTTAGGACTGAGCTAATGTGCCTTGTTCAAATTTATGGCGAAAGGCGTATGTATTTCAAAAATAGCCATCTGATGAAAGCCAACGTGCATTTAATCATTTCAGTGAAATTATAATGCATTTCCTGATACGATAGTCAGTTGGTATACGTTTATATCACACAGCAGAATGGCCATGTATATATTTGCAATGTACAGTTTGGAGGTGGGATTCGAACCCGGGACCTGCTGGTTACTGGACATCGCACTGAACCAAGTGCGCCACTGAGCAGTATCAGAGAGCTGGTAATGATGAGCTGGTATGTACGGAAGTGGGCGTGGAAAGTGGGACTTAGAACAAGTTCAATGTCAGTCCCATTGTAAATGAATGGGAAAAAGTTGATATTTAATGTTAAATTGTGCGAGTACTGTAAGTAATGTGGAATCAGACAATATATACGCCGGAAGGTGTGAATTCTTGAAACAAGTTGGAATTTGAACAGTGTAAATCGGAAGTATTATGAGAGAGTTGTTTCTCAGCAAAAGAGCGAGAAGAATAAAAATGAGAATAACGTGTGGGATGCTTTCAGCATTCCCACAATGACTAAAAAGTCTCCATGTAAACCCGGCAGTACAACAGTTCCACTGCACTACCTCACGTTCCTATCAAAACGACACGTGTGATTTATGAAGTTATTATTATGACAATGACATTGCATTTTTTTGTATTTTTTTTTCAAAATCATCTGTCCCCTGAACAGCCTGCTCGTTGTGTGATCACTTCTTCGAAGGCTTCGTTTCATCTTCAAATACGAGACAGAATAAGCTGGTGTGTATTTTTAGAAACATGATTTGCATTTGAAGAACGAGACCAAAACAAAATGAAAGCTGCCCTCGTAATCCTGTTTTCGTGGCCAATCCTCGACATGATCATCACATTTGACATGTTGCACAAGGACCTTGGTGAAAGAGATTTGCAATTTTTTTCGTAGATATGAGCCTCTGATAAGGAGGACAAATTTCCTTGTCCCAATTTGTCAAGCCCTAAAATTTGCTCCAAATGACGGTTCTTTCTTTCATGACGATCAATGCTGATATGTTTTTGCACATTTGAACAAAGGATAAGGCATAGAACTCTCCCCCAAATGGTTGTTTCAAACTTAAATGGCCAACTTCCTGTTCAATTTCATAAATGGGGTCTTGAGAATTTTTCTGCGTCCATAACTCTCAAAAAGCGCAGTTTGTGTTTTGTTTTTTAATTGTTTTTTTTTTTAATGGAACTAAAATAGACAATCAATGCAGTCATTTTTTATGGATAATATATATAGTTTGCTCATTTCAGCCAAGAATAATGAGTTACCTTGAGTGAGTTAAGTTGTCATTATTTATTTAGGAGTTTGCATTTCTTGATTTCGTCACCTCTTGCTAACTAAATTGGAGACGATACATTTTTGACATATTTGTATGACACATGAAATATAACTGCAACAAGTTATAAAAGCATTCCTACTTGTTGTTTCTAACCTTTATTATTATTATTATTATTATTATTATTATTATTATTATACACATAATTTATCTTTCAATTTCCTTCATTAGCATTCAGCTATTAGCATTCCCACGCAATTTCTGCAGAAATTGCACTTCGTGTAGTTTATCGAATTTATCTCAGTTTGTTGCCTAATTCATACAACAACAAATATGTTGTATGAATTAGACATTGCCCTTTGAGCACTTTTGTATGTTGTTTCTAACCTTAATTATCATGTCACATAATTTATCTTTCAAGTTAATTCGTTAGCATTCAGCTTTCAGCATTCCCACACAATTTCTGCAGAAATTGCACTTAGTCTAATTTAATTCATCAAAGTTTGTTGCCTAATTCATACAACAACAAAAAATATGTTGTATGAATGACATTGCCCTTTGAGCACTTTTGTATCTTGTTTCTAACCTTTATTATTATTATTATTATATCACATAATTTATCTTTCAATTTCCTTCATTAGTATTCAGCTATTAGCATTCAGCTATTAACATTCAGCTTTCAGCATTCCCGCGCAATTTATGCAGAAATTGCACTTAGTCTAGTTTATCTAATTGATCTAAGTTTGTTGTCTAATTCATACAACAACAAAAAATATGTTGTATGAATTAGACATTGCCCTTTGAGCACTTTTGCATACAGAAGCGTGAAACTGCCAATGTGGAGTAAATATTTTTTCGATTGGAAAATACACTTCAACGTATTTTCAAGTCCCTTTCACACCTGCAAAATTAGAAAGCAGCCGTGCACAAATCAGTGCACAATTGGGCCGACATGTCAAAAACACATGATATTCAATATGATATTGGACATGTTTGGCTAAATTCAAGACCTTGTTGTTTGCTAGGAAGTAAACAAATAAATAAAACAGGATTGAGTGAAAAGTTGACATGGGTAGACAAATCAGCAAGTCGCACGTTATTTTGTTTTGAAACATTTTGGTCAAATTCACATTTATTTCTGCTATACCACCTTGACTGATAATTATTCTTGACATTATTCTGCTTCGGAAATATGCACAGCATGTACAAAAGCTAATCACATGGATATAGGCCAGTCGAGAAGTTCATTAACCAGATAATAGTCGCATCCCTCAGAAATAATCCAGGTCAAGTGTGATGACGTTTGCGCCTTTGGCCGCTTGTGACTCATTGCAACACGTTTCACGTATTACACGCACGTGCACACGCGCTCCACGACTGCCACGAAGGTTCAAGACGCAAATAATCACAAATTCTGCAGAGATTGTCATTCATCTTTTTTTATGATTGTCCTTTTAGTTTCAGGTTTTGGAATGATATAGAGAAATGTATTTTTCAAAGAACTGGTCACACTATAAAGATTGAAGGGAAAGGTGTTATTACTTGGTTTACATACAAAGATACAGATATTTGTAATATTGTTGGTCTCCATTTTATTTAGGGAAATTTCACATCCACAAAGCCAAATTTTTCTAATTTAATCCATGCTGGAAAGTATTTTTGGTTGATATTAATTATTACACAGAGTCTCTGAAATTTGTAAATAATAAGAAAGGTCAAAAGATTTTGAAAATATTGTCTAATTTGTTTAATTGAAGTCTGTCATTTTTTTCTTGTATTTTAGGGTTATAAAAATTATTAATTTCAGTTTTGATGCAAAATTGAACTGGATTGTTTGAGTGTTTATATATAGTTTTTTTTTGTCATTTATTTGTTGTTGTATTGGCAAGATTTGTTACAGAATTGTTTATTTTTATTCTGTCAATAATTATAATAATAAAATAATAATTCTGGAGAGAAATCAACACAAGGATTACATTAATTGTGAAGAATGAAGAGTGTTGTTTTTTAATTATTATTAGTTTTTTAAATCGAGCAAACCTATACAATTACAAACAATCTAAGGCTAAGCGTTTGACAGCAGAATACATGACTTGTGGAGTTATCTGGATCAGCACTGCCATCTGGTGGCGGTTGGCGGAAAAACAGTCACATGCGGACAAAACATTTCATGATTCGACTCAGTAATTTGATTTGAAATAAAATGAACTCTGCTGTTATGTTTGTTTATTCGTTGCACCAGGAACGGACATGGGTCAGTATTATTACCCGTCACGTAATCATCAATAAAGCACCCAAAAGAGAGCGCACAGCAAAACCATTAGCAACCCACTCATGCAGTCAATATTTTGTGCATTACGTTTTGGACGTCATTGGAACACCAGCATCGTGAAACACACTGTGAGCTTACACGTCACAATGTAACACATGCCAATATTGATATATTTAAATGCAAGTAAATTCGGATGCTGGCTTCATTTTTTTTTTTTTTTTTTTAGTATATATTTGAATTTACATGGTGTTGTAAAAATATTGAAATATTATCCCGGCAAAGATACAAGGAGCTAAAAGAGGTAAAGCATTTTTTTTTTAAATAAATAAATAAAGCTGCAACATTTTGGCACACCAAATGAAAAGTTTTCAAACAAAAAAAACTTGATTTACAAAACTGAGAAAGAAAGTCAGATAGCAGAATATCCATCTCATTTAGTTTTTACATTTTGTTTTAATTATCCAATTTTGAAACAGGTCAATTTGACAGTTTGAGCGTTCATGTATAATAATTACCAAATCTTAAACTTAACTATGTTTTTTTTTTTTTTTTTTTTCAAAACTAATATACAGACAGGGCGGCACGGTGGATGACTGGTTAGCACGTCGCCTCCCAGTTCTGAGGACTCTGGTTCGAGTCCAGGCTCCGGCCTTCCTGGGTGGAGTTTGCATGTTCTCCCCGTGCCTGCGTGGGTCTTCTCCGGGTACTCCGGTCTCCTCCCACATTCCAAAGACATGCATGGCAGGTTAATTGGGCGCTCCAAATTGTCTCAAGGTGTGCTTGTGAGTGTGGATGGTTGTCCGTCTCTGTGTGCCCTGCGATTGGCTGGCAACCAGTCCAGGGTGTCCCCCGCCTACTGCCCAGAGCCAGCTGAAATAGGCGCCAGCACCCCCCGCGACCCTTGTGAGGAATAAGCGGTCAAGAAAATGGATGGATGGATGGATGGAATATACAGACAGTATGTTAATGTGTGTCAACTATCAAGTTGAAATATGATCTCCAAGTGTGTCCAGTAGATGGTGTTGTTTATTCATTTACAATTTTGCTAGTCTTGCATCCTCCCAATTTTGTCAAGAGCCTCCATTTTCAATTTTCAGCTTTCTCTCTTTCTTTCTCTGACTCATAAGCTGGACAAATTTGTGCTGCTCATATGATATGATATGATCACAATAACTCAACAAAATTATATTTGAGCTCAACTTTGACATGGGAAATTCTCTAGTCTAAAATGATCATCACATTATGTATTTGTAATATTTCTGTGACGGGTCATCAATGTCATGGATAGCTTTTGGAGGAACGGCAAACGTATTCGCTCGTTTCCAAACTGGCAACAAAAATGGTCAATTAGCAAGAGTGGAGACGAACACGGAAAGGAGTCAACTTGATGCTAACGTTAGCAACAACGTGGTCATGTTCAATATTAGCATCATTTGTCCCTTGTGATAATGATGACGATGATGATGATGATGATGATTAGGGGTGGGAACCTCACGATAGGATACGATATGCCACAGCTCACGATATAACGATACCGCCATTATCGATATATTGCTCAGGTCATAAATCCACCATAATCTACGATAAAACTAATCAAGACATAAAATGATGTTTTTTTTTCAATAAGAAAATCGTTTCTTTTTGTACACAATATTCAAACTGGTGTGTTCTTCACAGTGAATACTTTGGTGTATTTATTTTTAAACAAATACAAACGTCTTCTTAATGGAGACCACTTTCTGTCAACAAATTGATGTCTTTCTTAAACATTGTCATGCAGTCATTTGTTTCATGTTTGTTTTATAAACTGATACCATTTTTGTGGAACGTTGCAAAATAAATAAATAAAATGACTTAAATATTAAATCCAATTCAATTAATATTCCTTGTGCTTCAAAATTGTGCGCTTCAAAAAGTCGAAACATAAAATATGTTTTAAAATGTTAAAAGATATAAGATATAATCCACATTTCTCATAGAAACGTATGCAAAACTGAGTCAGTCGCTAAACAGATATATGGAGGACCAAAACTGCCAAAATTCAAAATAAATAAATGACTAAATAAATAAATGACTAAATAAATAAATAAATGACTAAAAGTGAAAATAAAAACGGATATAAAAAAATATAGTTCAAAAATTAAACATAAATGTATTTACATATTTTAATTTTCATTTGTATTTATTTTTGGGGGATATAATTTTCGAATTATATATTTCTTATATCCGTTTTTATTTTCACTTTCAGTTATTTATTTAGGCATTTATTTATTTAGAATTTTGGCAGTTTTGTTCCTCCATAGATAAATGTCTTCCACAAATCAAAGAGCGCTGATGAGTCTTCTTCACCCAAAGACTTGCGTCCACTTCCCTGACACTCTTTTTAGGCGCTCCCCCTAGTGGCCCACCAATTGAGCCATCACAGTGGCTGAATATTTACTACAAATATCAATACTTGTGTCGGCATATGGATAATCTATCGGGAGACAAAAGTATCACGATTTATCGCAATATCGATATATCGTCACACTCCTAATGATGATGTCAGTTGTTGCATTTATGCAACAACTGACAACTGCATTTATCCTGTCATAAAATCGAGGTGGAGTTCCTGAGTCTCGGTCAAGTGTGTGTGACAAAATCCTCCCACTTGGCTCCAAAGACAAAATCTATTTTTAGCATCCTGTTCAGAATCCTGAATAAAGAGTCGGGCGTGATGGCACGATTGTCGCTTTTTGACACTTGCTGATTGTCTGACTCGTGCCTGCCGGCTCATTGTCACCAAGTAGAAGAAGAAGAAGAGCAGCTCGCGTCGCGCTCCTCCACAACGTCCCACATTCACATCGCAAACAAAAGCAGCAGCGCGTGCGTGCAGAGCCAGAGAGGAAATAAGCTCCAGAGTAAATAGCATCATTAGACGTCTTCCTTTGGGTATGGGAGGGGAAGCAAATTGGGGGTCATCAAAGCAGCAATTGAGCCTCCGGCGTGGACGCTGGCGGCAATTCGGACGAATTCGGCCTCCGGCCCGCCACAACAAGCACTTGCGCTATTTTTTTTCTTTTATGTTAGTATTTTGCGCGAGAATGGGAATATTTGACCGGCTAAACGCAGAAAACTTTGGATTACTACTGCCACCTGTGGCTGAAAAATGAAACCGCACGCACGCGTCGTCTTCGCAAACACAACCGGACTCAAATCCAGTCTGAAAACGATTATTAGCTTGCAGGACTTCCCCTTGCGAAACAGCTAAAGTGATCATCTACTAATTAGAAGATTGATTGATTGCTTGATTGATTGATTGATTGACTGGGTTTATTGAACATATAAACACATCACAAGTATAAAATACAAGTTGTAGTTAAAAAAGAGAAAAGAAAAAAGAAATCGACAATAGTATCATAATGTACATGTTCAAAAGGAGTAGGAAGAAGTACAAAACTTATCTAGTCCTACTCCCTAAATTTCTATCATAATAATATACTAAAGATGCTCCAGTCATAACTAGGGATGTAACGATAACGGCAATATCGTGATATTAAAACTGCCACAATATATCGTCGTGGTCATGTCACGATATGACAAAGCAGCACATCTGTTCAAAAAGTCGTTAATTTCTTTTGTGTAGTTCTAGCACCCTCTGGTGGCTAGTTTTTTTTTTAGTGCAATTTAATTAAAAGGATACTTGACTCATTGAACCATTTTCAGAAGTGAAAAGTGAATATTTTGTCCAGAATGAATTTGATAACTTCATTATTTTTCATGTACAATTAATACCTTTAAAAAGTAATTTTTCTACTTGCTGTCGACTGATGAGGACATCACCTGTGCTGATGAAATAGGTAACAACCAATCACGGCTCACCTGTTTTCTGGGTTTGGTCATTAAATTGAGCCATGATTCATCGTTAACTTCTTCCTCAGCACAGGTGATGTCATCATCTGTCGACAGCAAGTAGAAAAATTACTTTTTAAAGGTATTAATTGTACATGAAAAATAATGAAGTTACCACATTAACTATCAACAAAATATGAACTTTTGACTGCTCAATGAGTCAAGTATCCCTTTAATTTTCATAAGGCATGTTTTGGCCCTTCTATGTTTTTATTTTTTTACAATATTCTGACCTTTTATTTTTTATTTTTTTTATTTTGTTAAATATCGCCAACCTCCCCACAATTATCGGACCGTGAGCTTCATAATATTGTAATTGTGATGTTTCGATATTTTTACATCCCGACCCATAAGTGGTCAAATCAAAAGACTATTGTAAATATTTTTTTGGGGCAAGAGCAGCTCAACATGAAATTGTCATGAAACCTCATTGAGGCATTTTTCTGTGTTACGTCACTGCTGACTTCTCACGACATCAGGGAGACGACAGGTTAGCTTAGTGCTAGCTAGCTAGCTAGCTAGTTGCTAGTAGAGGTGGGCGGATCGATCCAAATATCGATATTGTCGATACCAGGCCAATATCGATATCAGATTTATACTGACTAAACTATCGACCCAGTCCTTTAGTTTTTGGTATCACATCAATACCAAAATTGGCAGTATCGCAAACCACTAATCAAAACATTGAATTGTGTCATGTCAGTTTCAACACCTTCAAACTTATCAATTTCATTTCATAATAAATGTAAAAATAGTTCCATTTTGTCGTCACGTCTGATTCATTTTAAACATGCTCATTTTTAACTTTTTTAACTTTTAACACTCTTAACTTCAAATTTATCTCAAACCTAATTTTTCAAGTTTACTATTTTTTTTTAATAATTATAATTCCATCCATCCATCCATCCATTTTCTTGACCGATTATTCCTCACAAGGGTCGCGGGGGCTGCTGGCGCCTATCTCAGCTGGCTCTGGGCAGTAGGCGGGGGACACCCTGGACTGGTTGCCAACCAATCGCAGGGCACACAGAGACGAACAACCATCCACACTCACACGCACACCTAGGGACAATTCGGAGCGCCCAATTAACCTGCCATGCATGTCTTTGGAATGTGGGAGGAGACCGGAGTACCCGGAGAAGACCCACGCGGGCACGGGGAGAACATGCAAACTCCACCCAGGAAGGTCCGAGCCTGGACTCGAACCGGAGACCTCAGAACTGGGAAGCGGACGTGCTAACCACTCGACAACCGTTCCGCCAATTATAATTCAATGAAATAATAAAAATAAAATAACATTAAAAAAATAATAAAAAAAAAAAAAATCACCCATCCATCCATCCATCCACTTTCTTGACCACTTATTCCTCACAAGGGTCGCGGGGATGCTGGAGCCAATCCCAACCGGCTTCGGGCAGTAGGCGGGACACACACCCTGGACTGGTTGCCAGCCAATCGCAGGGCACACAGAGACGACCTAGGGACACTTCGGAGCGCCCAATTAACCTGCCATGCATGTCTTTGGAATGTGGGAGGAGACCGGAGTACCCGGAGAAGACCCACGTCGGCATGCGAAGAACATGCAAACTCCACCCAGGAAGGCCAGCACCTGGACTCGAACCCGAGTCCTCAGTACTGGGAGGCGGACGTGCTAACCAGTTATTCACCATGCCGCCCAAAAATAATCATAATTACCAAAAATCATTTCACAATGCCAACATGTCTTTTATATATATATATTTTTTTCATTTCCGAGTGCACAACGATCGATTTTGGTGCAGCTGGAAATCAGCTCTCATCATCATCCTTCACTTACATAAATACTTTTTTTCCTCCAGGTGATATTTATAGCGTTTTTTTGAAGACGGTTGATGTTGCAAAGGTTGTTGCGACCCCGCTGAGACGACGTTACCATTCTGTCGCTCTCACAGTCTAATCTGGTCCCAAGGCGTCTTTTCTTTTTGTTTTTTCTTCTTGCAAGCAGACGAGTTCAGTCTTTGAGCGAGAGTTATTTATTGCACCTTTTAAAAATATATATTAATATATGCGATTTTTTCTTCAGTGTGACATCAGAATTATTTTGGATCCAGACGACGAAAGCACGTCCACGTCCAGTGTCCGTACTGTTGCTATTGTCGATTACAATAGTTGATATATAAGTTTATGTCTTGTTCTTATTATTATACTCTTGGGATATATAATGTGTTACCATTGTTGGTATAAACCATAAGAATGTGATATCTGTTGCCACCATTATGAGCACTTAACAATTCGGTTAATGGTATGCCATTAAATTATTTATATATTGATAACATTGTTTAAGATAGCAATACTGTCATTTGCAGGAAGTACTGTATACTTGTGTTTTATGGATTAGAGATGGGGGGGTAGGATTAAATAAATTTTCTTCTCCCCACTCCCTTTCAGGCAAAATCATGTTTCCTCTTCTTTCCTGTTCATGTTATGAAATTACAGTATAAATTGTTCCTCTGTTATTGCCTGAAATAAATGAAATGATGATGATGATGATGAAGCACAATCAACGATACAATTTTCACATATATTTCAAACTTGCCAATGTAATTTACATAACAATCTGCATCAACAAGTTCATCGAAGGCCCGTTTAATAATGTCGCCGCCACCACGTACGTCTTGTCAACTTCAACAGCATGGCCTCCATTTGTCATGACTGGGTCATGCAAGGCTTATGTTTGGGTCATGACCGTGTGGTCAAGTGTCTGTTTTGAACTAATGTAACCAACATCTAGTTTCAACTGGTCAGAAGCTATGTGATGTCAGAAGCTATGTGATGTCAGGACACTTTAATCTCTCTATCTGGTCAACATCCAATCAGATAATTCCATGTCAGTCCTGTTACCCACACGTCTAGCCACAACCAATCAGATCGATTCGCTGTCTTTATAAGCCTGACTGAGAAGTGTCTGTTTTGGTCGGATTATTTACCTCTGTTCCTCTGTGCAACTCCACCGTCGAAGTTAGATTAGCATCTCGTGATTGTTGATACATTCTCGTTGTTTCTCGTCTAGTCAAGGTTGTTCTCGCCTCTCGATGTTATGCGATGTTAAAATCTTATTTGTGTCTGCGCTTTGGGATCCAACCTCAGCACATAACACCGTTTTCCTAACAAGCAAAAAAAAACAAAAAAACAAAACAAAACAGCATTTTCTCTGCTAAATTGCACGTGAAGGAAGATGTTGAATGGCAACGATAGATGCAAACTAGTGTTAATTTTATCCGCAATTTAGTCTGTTTTAGTCCACTTTCAATCCCGCTTCTTAGTTTTTAGCATCGTTAGTCAATCCCGTTTTTATTGAGTCCATTTTTAGTCGACTATAAATCGAGCATTTTAGTCCAAGAAAACATAATTTTATTCGTCTAGTTTTAGTCAACAAAAACTGACACCGTTTTAGTCTAGTTTTAGTCAGGACAACCATTTTTATCCCTGTTTAGATTATGTTGAAAATTTTGGATCTAAAATATTTCCCTTATAATTTTCTCTCATCTTTTTTAATAAAAAACAACTTGACACACAATTACAGTGGCTACTATGGCTCCATGCTATGAGCTAGTAAGTTAGCCAGCATTAGTTAGCGGTCGGATTAACATTATTGTTGGAACATTATAGCCGTTGGATTAATGTTACGTTATAACTATAATTTATTTATTTATTTATTTTTAGCTTTTCACCATGAATCCACCTCCTGTCTGTCCCATGTGTTTGTGCATGTTGCTCTCGCTAGCTGTAAATTGTTTAAAAGGGGTGTGTCACTGTGTCACATGACCATGTCACAGTGACAGATCAGCAGAGACAAATTTGACAAAATCATACAATTTTTGGTTAGGAATAAGGAAGGAACGGGTGCTGCGAGAAAAACACAATTTTAAATCGATGCGAGGCCTGTGTTTTGTCAAAATGGCCGACTTACTCTTTGATTTTTGGCTGTGGACTAAAATATATTTCGTGCATTTTATCATGCAATTTCACGTTGAACAGCGAAACTAAAATGTCCATAGAATTTAGTCCAGTTTTTATGAAGTGAAGTACATTTTCATCTCGTCTTCATTAGTCGATGAAAATGCATACCGATTTAGTCCCACATATTGTTTATTAATGAGGGTTTTAGTCTAGTCCAAGCTGGGTCCTTCGAGAGCCCCTATCCAAGTCTATTTTCTATGTTTCTCTCCACTAACACACCTGATTCATGATCAGGATCGTGATCAGGCTTCTGCAAAGCTTGCTAATTAACTGATCATTAGATTCAGCTGCGCTGAAGGAGGGAGACATGGAACTCGAGGACCCAACTTGGCCACCCGTGGTCTAGTCTAGCCTAGTTTTAGTCCGTTGAAAAATGTGTGTTGACGAAATGATTTTTGTTTAGCTTCCGTTGATGAAATGAACACTAATGCAAACACAATTCAAATCTTGACTCGTTTCCATTGAAATGTGTATCAAGCCCCCTAATTGCATGCAGTTGTGTATGTCGTTGTATTTGCCGTGTCAAGTCTCCCACAGACCCATTTTCCATACAGCGCATCCTTCACAAGCTTCTTTACATACAGTCGATCCACCAGTAAGCTTTAACCTCTGGGCTACTGCTGACCCCCTTTTCTTTTCTTTTTTTTGAACATGGCCACACAATGGCGCTCCTATGGAATCCATTAGACTGCTTGATTGCGGCAGATAATGCCGATCTTTTGGCTCTTCTTTTGCAGAGGCTTTATTCACAAGGATCCGACTCGGGCTCTTCATAAAACATCAAGCGGCACAGTCGTTGGATTATGGATGCCTCTTGAAAGCAGCTACGCTGACAGAGAAGCGACCGAATTCCCTCCCCCAAGTGCCCAAAGTCAATTTGAGTATGGTACAGTGGGCACGGTGACAGAAAAAAAAAATGGGGCACCATTAGGACGAAGGAACGGGCGGTGCGAGAAGAACACGTTTTCAAATCGAGGCGAGGCCTGCGATTAATCCAAAATGGATGCTTACAACCAAAACGGCCAACCTTACTCTTCAATTTTATCGTGCAATCTAACGTTGAACAGTGAAACTGCTGTCAGGGGCAGAGTTTGTTTGTTTTTTTTCCTCTCAAACTTTCTAACGATGTCAAAAAATTTGTCCAAAATGCTTCAAACTAAAACGGCCGACCTTACGCTTCAATTTAATCGTGCAATTTAACGTTGAACAGTGAAACTGCTGTCAGGGGGCAGAGTTTGTTTGTTTCTTGTTGAAGAAGAATGTTATCTATGATGAGGAATGTCATATACATACATACATAGTGCTTCTCAATTCTTTTCTTACACCACCCACAAGGAGGTGAGCAAAACATTTTGCACCTCCACAACTCACCGCCACGATTATTGATACATTTGTCATAAGTACACTTTGCAGAACATTGTGTTGTTATGTATTAGTATGTATTAGTCTATCTGTATATTTAAAAAATGTTTCAAAGCATAGTCATTCATTTGGTGTAGATTATTTTTTTTCTGTGTTGATCGGGCAGACAAAAGTTTTGACCTCTTTCTGTCCATCCCCTTTCATTTCTTTTATTTTAAAGTGTGAAATCAAATTTGAATTGAAAAGAAATTGAAAAAAATATTAACGTTAAAGAAACAAAAAATGAAGGAAAGAAATATTGATCACATTTTTCCAAGAAAAAGTCAGAAAAGAGAAAAAAAAAGTCATAATGTTGTATCAAATTGATACAACTTTGATAGGACTTTAAAAATATGTCATGAAAAAAAATAGACAAAAAAACAAAAAGAAAAACAAAAAAAGACAGGAATATTGATCACCTTAAAACAAAGAATAACTAAAAACATGTAAAGGAACAAGAAAAAAGAAAGAAAAAAAGAAATATTGATCAACTTAAAACAAAGAATAACTTTAAAAATATGTAAAGGAAAAAGAAAAAAGAAAGACAACAACAAAAAAGAAAAACAAAAAACAGAAATATTGATCAACTTACAATAACTAAAAATATGTAATGGAACAAAAAAAATAAAATAAAAATAAAAAATAAAAATATTGATCAACTTACAACAAAATGGAACAAAAAAAAGAAAGACAAAAAAGAAAGAAATATTAATCAACTTGCAACAAAAAAATAACTTATATGTAATGGAACAAAAAAAGACAAAAGACAAAAACAAAAAACAAAAAAAGAAAGAAATATTGATCAATTTACAACAAAAATAACTTTAAAAAATATATCATGGAACAAAAAAAAGAGACAAAAAAAGAAAGAAATATTGATCAACTTACAACAAAAAATAACTTTAAAAATGTGTAATGGAACAAAAAAAAAGAAAGACAAAAACAAAAAACAAAAACAAAAAGAAAAAAATATTGATCAAGTTACAACAAAAAATAACTTTAAAAATATGTAATGGAACAAAAAAAAGAGAGAGAGAGAAAAAAAAGACAAAAAATGTCCAATTACACTCCAAATAAAAGTTTCATAGGAAAATGCAGCAAAGGCAAATTGATTCGCTTTAAAGTTAATTTGTACATGTTTTCTGAGATTGACTTATTCATATACAAGGCCTCAAACATTTGATTTATGTTACCTATGTTACATCCAACAGCTATTTATGTATCTTAGAGAAGTAATATAGATGCGACTTATTTGTCTGCGTCGCTGGACTTGCAAGTTGCAACACGATTGTTTCAAGCCAAATCCTCCCCTGGAGCCTCCCGGAGTGACTCAATTATTGATGCGGGTCTTAGCTTAGCCCAATTTCTCGGCTACGTTAGGGGAAGAAGGAGGAAGAAGTACGTGCGTGACACGTCTCCCAATTCGTGCATTATACATGCCGACAGTCTGCAAAAGCACGCTTGAACCGAATCGAAAACAAAAACCCACAATGTAGTCAAGTAATGAAAATATGTGAAAATATTTCATTATTCACAAATCTGTTTAGTACTTTGGGGAAATCAAGCTTGTTTTAACATAGGCCTGGTTGATCTCTTATACTCTGCTGCCAGCTGCTGGCCGTTTTTGGAATTACTACCACTTTTCTTAGTAAGAGTACAGTTTTTAATCACAACGAAAAACATCTTTGTTCATGTAACGATTACAAATATTTCTTGAAAAAAAACTGCAAACTACAACTTGTAACATGCCAAATTGAAAAAATACCAATTTGTATCGTAACGTTACGACTTTTTGCTTGTCCTCTTTTACGACTTTTTTTCTTGGAAAAAATACAATGTTCTTGTAAGATTATGACTTTTCATTTCAACAAAAATACATAAATTAATTTAAAAAAAAAAAAGATGGTGGTTCTTTTTTTTCTTGGGGAAAAAAATCCGATGTTCTTGTAAGATTATGAACAAAAACATTTTTTTAACGATGGTGGCATTTTTTATTGGGGAAAAAATATGATGTTCTTGTAAGATTATGACGTTTCATCTGAACAAAAAAAAAATCTTTTTTTTTTTTTAAACAATGTTTTTTTTTCCTTGGGAAAAAAAAATAGGATGTTCTTGTAAGATTGACTTTTCATCTTGAACAAAAAATAAATACTTTTTTTTTTAACGATGATGGCTTTTGTTTTCTTGGGGGAAAAATACGATGTTTTTGTAAGATTATGAAATTTCATCTGAACAAAAAAAACATTTTTTTTAATGATGATTTTTTTTTCATTGGGGAAAAATGTATGATGTTCTTCTAAGATTAGGACTTTTCATCTGAATAAAATATATATATATATATATATATATATATATATATATTAATTTTTTTGATTGCTGTGACATTTAGACGTAGTTGTTATGTTTTAAGAATGTTGAACACTTTTGCCACCCGGAAGTGCATGTGACGTCACAGAACTTCATTCCTATTATTATGGTTTTTTGTTTTGTTTTGTTTTTTTTTAATAGAAAGGGTTGTATCATGAAAGGACGTCCAAATTATGAGATGTGTTTATATCAGATCTGCTTAATTGGCCCAAAGCAAAGCTAATCCCAATTTGGTCAATTTGGTCGATTGTATTTTGTTGCCTGCAAAAAAGATTGCACCACAACCGCCGGCGAAGATCCTTACCTTGCCGGCGATAAGCGTCACATGGCCGGATCCCCGACGAGCGGTCCGTACTCGTGAATGTGGGTCAGCGCCAGCACCGACGGCGGCATCGTCCCATCCATCCCGGCCTGCCCGCCTGCGTGCCGATCCCGCCGGCAATCCAGCCTCAGGAATATCCGCCGCCGGCTTCTCGCATCCTCACACAAGGAAAGAAAAACACAACAAAAAAAATGGAGGAAGGAAGGAAGGAATGCGAGGATGTTGAATCAAGCACGTAGTCGGCAGTTTTCCTCCTCCTCCCCTCCTCCCCTCGTGGTCGCCTGGCTTGCCTAATTCGCCGCTTTACGGCTCTATTTGTGTCTTCCTCCTGCGATGCTCAGCCTCGTTTCCACCTCACTGCTCGCTCTCTCTCTTTCGGTTTCTCAGCTGCCGAGAGGATGCTGAACATGTGTCGGGGGGTGGGGGGAGGGAGGGATGCACACTTCATAGGTGTCAATGTGTGTGGACCACTTTTGGCATCCAAATAGATTTGGTGTGTTTGTTGCATGTACCCACTTCCCCCTCCCCATTCCTAACCCAATTTTGCCTTTTTTTTTGCAGTACTAGAAGACAAAAACATATTGTGGATGTGAAAGAAAATCTTTGACTGTCTCACGATTCAATTCAGAATCGATTTGGGATTAAAAAATGATTTGATTATCAATGATTTGTGCTTCATTTTAAAAATAAATATATAATTGTCATGATCGACTCCAGTGTAAGTCGCTAATGCTAATTAGCACGCTACTCGCGGCACTTTTTTTCCCCTCCCAAATGCCAAGCTTTGTGGAATTAATGTAAAGTTAAGGAAAAAGCCGCCATTTTGAGCAAATATTGTCTTCCTTAATTATTCCGCAATTATTTGACTGTCTCACGATTCCATTTGATTCCGTCATGATGATCTAGTTTTACTCGCTAATGCTAATTAGCGCGTTACTCACGGCACTTTTATCCATCAAAAGAACAGATATTCCGACAAAAACGCTTCAGTAATGTACACAGAGAAACATTTAACATTACTCACCAGCATATGCTCTTCCTACACTGTAAAAATAATCAACTTTTAGTGGCATAACTTGATCGTGACTTTTTCCTTCTTACTCTCTAATGTGGCTACAACTTTGCTGTGTATCAGAACGCGCGGAACCACACTGCCCCCAAGTGGCCAGATTGGGTACAACACGAACAGCGTTCCCAGTACACAAAGGCAAGACAGTATCAAATCATTGAAATAACATCGATTTTACATTTAAAATTTATTCTGAATTATAAATTAACACCCGTCCTACATTTGAGATATTAACACTCCTGTCATGATGAGATGATTCTATGTCATATCACTGAAATGAAATAAAGTCGAAAGAAAACGTTTATAACCCCCCCATTTTTGTACTCATTTACACTCATAGATAAGTTGAAGCATCTGCGGTTATTAATTTAACACTCCTGTTATGTTTCTTTCTTTGTCTTGGTTTAGTTCTTAATTCAAAAATCAACTTTTGTTCATTTTTCAATTTTCATGAACAAACATACAGTGGGACGCATGGACAAATTCATTTAATATTATTTCAATTAAAATATTTAAAAAAATGTCAAAGAAAATACTTTTAAGTCTACAATTTTTGTTCTTTTAATTGTATATGTACAAAAAAAAAGATTTATTTTATTGACTACACGTGACTAAACATATTGACCAATAAAGTATTATTTATTGCTAACCCCCCCCCCCCCCCCCCCCCAAAAAAAAAAAAACAGACAAACAAACAGAAGGGTTACAATAATAATGATGGTGATTAAAAAAAAGTTTTTTAATAAATAATTTTTTATTTAATATGCTTTTTGTTCATATTGTTTAGTTTGTATTTTTTCCATTTGCTATTGTCATTATCTAAAAAAATAATTATACTATTATTATTTAAAAATATTTTATTAATAAATACATTTTTGATATGGTTTTTGTTCATATTCTTTTTAGTTTGTATTTTTCCCCATTTCCTCTTGTTATTATTTAAAAATAATAATTATATATATTATAATATTATTATTTAAAAATAATATTGTTTAAGAAATACATTTTTATTTAATAGGCTTTATGTTCGTATACTTTTTAGTTTGTATTTTTTCCAATTTGCTATTGTCATTATTTCTTCGAAAACAGGAGGGTTCAAGAAAAATGCTAATTATGTTTCAAGCAGAGTGGTAAAAAAAAAACTATATATATCTATTATTTTTTTGTCCTTTTTCCTAAGCCAACGTTTCCTTGAGTCTAGACGTCCATGGCACACATTGCTCCACATTGGATGACAGGAGCAGAAAGAGAAGCGAAGATGAAGTGGAAGGGAGCAATTAGGAGGAAAAATTGGACAAACATGGAGGGGGGTGGGGGGTCTGTCTTTACAGCGCTACAAGAGAGCGAGCGCTGCCTGTATTTATTTATAGAAGTGTTGGCGGAGGACGACGTGAGGAAATAAGCTCCTTTATTTCCTCTCCGCCGTCACACATGCATGTGCTCGCATCTCGGATGATACGCCGCCGGGCCAAATTAGATCAAAAGCGAGCACACAGCAACAAAAAAAAAACCGCACTTAAGTGTCTCTTTTCGCGAGTGCGCTTAGTCACGGTGCTCGTGCAGCCAAATCACAAGTGGCCTAAATGAATATTGTTGCGGGATTGCTGCCGAACATGAAGACTTGAGAGATGCGTTGATATAGAAATATGAATGTGCGTGCGTGCGTGCGTGCGTGCTGCAAGGGAGAATACCTCTGGGCTTCTTGCTTTTGACCTAGATTAAGTCGTCGTGATGCTCGGCAGCCTGACAGGCACGCACGACTGAACGCGCACGCGCATGCGCACCAAATGCCGTTTGGGTGCCGGTGCCAAAACACGAAAAGAAATGAGACGCTTGTGCGACTTGTTTCAAGCTTCAGCTGGATGGCGTACAAAGACTTAACCGAGGGAGGCGGGCGGGGGCCATTTTATCTAACTTGAAAAGCTTACGAGGGGATGAAACGATTCGTTAACAGTGAAGTCAACCAAATTGACTCGTGAGCAAAACCTTATTGAGGAACTTAAATACGCTATTCTGGTTAATTAATATTGCGTTAAGTTAGTGGAACATGAGTTCAGCAGCAAAATGCAGCACTTTTTTTTAATTTTTTTAAATCATTTATCAGAAGGCGGCCATTTTGCCACTTGCTGTCGAGTGAAAATGACGTCACAGTTGTTCAACCAAGAGCAACTTGGCGAGGAACTGACTAATAAAAATAAACAAATTACAATAAATAAATAATACTAAAAAATAAGATTAAAAAATTAAAAATAATAATTAAAAAAAATAAAATACAAAAAAGAAAAAATAAATAAATATAAAAAAATATTTAAATAAAAAAAATATAAAAAATAATATAGATTTCTTTTAAATCTTGAAAAAATACCAAAAAATACAAAAAAAAAGAAAATAATTACAAAAAAGAAAATAATAAGGAATCGGAAGCCGGTATTGTACACAAACATGATTTGTAGGAAACCTGGAAAATGTCCTTTTGTCAATACTGGCGACTAGTCACGAATGCACCCTGCTTATTGATGCATGCAGTAAATCATTGTGAATTTCTGCTTTGAACTCAAAATGTGACAATGGTGCGAATCATTTCAAAGCAAAAGTACGTTTGTCGTCAGTTGGCTTTGAAGCTGAATTTATTTTCACATGCGCAACTTTTGCTGCTCTTTCCAAAATTGGCCAATCCCTCGAGACAGCGCCACCTCGGCCAAGCCCCGACACTCGTTGGGGGTGAATCCCACCAAGGCGGCGCCCTTGGTGCCGACCCCGTCCCTGTGCGCCAGCTCGGCAACCCTGGCGCCGATGAGAGAAGCCGGAACGTGAGAGTACAGCTGAGCGCCGATGCGGAAGGACGGCCAGGGTTCCGTCGTCACGCTCGGCGGAACCCCCGGCACGCTCTCCACGTTGCAAGCGATCTCCACGGCGCCCTCGTGTGGCAAAGCGAGGACCTGGACCCCCGGGAGACCCCCCGGTGTTGACTCCCTGATGGCAGCGGCGATGCGCCGTCCGATGCTGATGTCTCGGGTGTCGATAGTCACGTTGCAGTTCATCACGTAAGGACTGGCCCCGACGCCTGCCATAATAAACAATAAATAATACATACAATTATTTATTGTTTATTAATCATTATTTATTTAAATATAATAATAATAATTATAATTAATAAATAATATATTAATATATTATTATTATTATTATTATTATTATGCTTATTATGATTATTATTATCATTATTTATTTATTTAAATGTAATAATAATTATTATTATTAATGCATAAATAATACTATGTATAATAATTATATAACTATAATATAATAATTCTTACTATATATAATACGATTATTTATTTATTAATAATAATTATTAGACTTCAATAAATAATGAATAATAAATAAACAATAATAATAAATTATTGTTTATTATGTTATTAATTAATTAATTAATTAATTAAACAATAAATAATAAGAATAATATACTTAATAATATATAATGATAAATAATAAATAAATATAATGTATATTATTATTATTAATTATTCATTTAAATATAATAATAATAAACATGGTGTAATTGGAACCGTTCCTGTATATATCAAATTTAGGTTAGAGCGTTTTTATTTATTGATTGATATTTAATTCTATTTATATATTTATTTTTATATTTATTTCCAAATTTATTTCCAAATTTATTTTAAATTTTGAATCACACTTTTTTTTATTTAATTATGGATGTGTACATACATATATATATATATATATATATATATATATATATATATATATATGTATTATTTTTTTTTATTTATCCATTTTTATTTTCACTTTTATTCATTTATTTATGCTTATGCTCTAGAGCATAAAAAAAAAACCATAAAAACGTTTTTGGGACCATGGCAATATTTAAAATAGAATGTGTTTCAGCCTAAAATGTTTCTTCTGACTAAGGCATATTAAGGAAAGTTTCTGTCAGGCAAACATGTCGTACTAAGAAGCAGTATTTGTACTCACCGGTGAGTCCAAAGCGTTTGTGCCCGGGTCCGCCGCAGGCCGAGACGCCGTCCAAGTCCGCCGGCGTCTTCTTCTTGAACCAGCCCATCTCCTTCCTCCTCTGCGCCAGCCCCCGCTGAAGCGGGACGTCGGCCCAGCCAAACAGGAAGACGCTGGTGCCCGGGACTCGCCGGGTGAGACCCGCAGCCACGGCTGAGGAAAAACCGGGGTACGGGACAAAAAGTCAGGAAATTGGAGTGAAAAAAAAAAAAAAAAAAAAAAAGGGACGTATGCGCAAACGGGGATGCCAACCGCGAGACTCTCGAGCGCAGTCCTCGGTTCCCACGTCCTCCCCCAAGGGGTAAATGGGGATGAGGTCCACGGCGCCCAAACACGGGTGGACCCCCAAGTGGGCGCGCATGTCAATCAGCTCACAGGCTTTCTCGCAGGCGGACAAGACGGCCTCCCCTGAAATACACACAAAAAATATGTGACTATTGTTTTTCCTTCTTTCAATACCGTTGCACGAAAATCAATCCGCACTCACGGATGGACTCAATACTGGCCACAATTGTGATGACGGAGCGGTTGTAGTCGCCGTCATTGAAGATGTTCAGCACCGTGGTCCCATCTCTTCGAACGCCTGCGGAAAAGGGGTATGGCCAAAAAAAAAATACAAATAAAAATCAATTCTCATAACAATTGCCATTCTCAATTAGTACGATTCAAAATCGATATTTTGAACTCATTCACTTCCAGTCCAGTTAAAATGGAACTTTGACGTCTATAACCGTCAATGGCAGTGAATGCCTTAAGGGCCTGTCTGCCGGTTTGACTCTGGAGAAGGCACTTTTTAAATATAGGATTTAAACAAACAAACTACTTCTTACTTTACAGATAAGGGCTTGTCTTCATTTCTGGTGGTGGTTTTGTCCTAAATCCCCACCCCTCCAGCCTGTATTTTGCCATTTTATGTTTGTTTTGTTAACAGCGGGACGTTTCTGTGGAAAGACACCGCTCCAGCCAATCGCAGGGTGGCGTGTCGCAAACGGGGCCGGGCGAATTTGTCGGTTGCGTGACGTCACTCCCGCAGCAATTTGAAAGCACGCACGGATTATTTTTTCCCACTCACTCACAGAAGCTTACATGTGTGAATGAGTGGGAAAAAAAACAAACAATCCGTGCATGCTTTCAAATTGCCGCGGGAGTGACGTCACGCAGCCGACACGTTCGCAATTGGCTGGAGGGGTGTAAACACTGTCTTTCCACAGAAACGTCTCACTGTTTACAAAACAAACACAAAGTGGCAAAATACAGGCTGGGGGTGTGGGGGTTGAGGACAAAATCACCCCCACACGTTAAGAAAAGCCCAGATCTGTAAATTGAGAAGTAGTTTGTTTAAATCCTTTATTTAAAAAGTGCATTTTCCTGAGTGAAACCGGCAGACAGGGCCTTTAAACTAAAATGGTTGATTTATGTTTTTTTTGCATCCTGTACTGAAGACATGTCCAGCCCACCTAATTTTGGTTTAATAAGTAAAACTGCTGTCTGGGGCTGATTATTTTCCCCCAAAACATTGTAACAAAATACAAGCCCTTCAATTCACCCTTAAAATGGCTGCTTCAAACCAAAATGGCCGTCTTTCTGATCATGGGTCCCTGACACTTTTTGGGGGGTGTTGTCATAATAGAATCATCTCCAGTTGTCTTGGAAAAAAAAAATGTTAGTAGTCTGATCTCCAGGCTCGCCTTGAGAGTCGTATAAGGACGCCTTTGCCACACTTTCCACCAAGTCCGCATTGCGAGCCTCCGACACGTTGAGCAGACACGCCACCAGGCGTCTTCCCAATGAAGTGGTGGCCGTCATGTTTCTGTAATAAGAATTGAGATATATATATATATATATATATATATATATATATATATATATATACATATATATATATATATATATATGTGTGTATATGTATATATTTTTATAACACTTGGGGAGTGCAATGATCTTTTTCAAACAAGAAGAGATTAAATGACCACGCCAATAGTTGTCTTCATTCTCATCTAGACAGTTGACAGTGTTCAGTTAATAACCTACCTTGTATTTATTTTATTTTTTTTAATGGGAGAACGCTACCCGAGTACTTGGAAAACACATATATGTTTTAGAAAGTTCAACATCAACACCTTCGCCTCTCTTTAGGAAAGTGCAACACCAAAAAGAAAGTGTGTATAAGTTTTTTAAACGTACGTCCATGATTTGTTGTTGTTGTTTACTCTTTTCTTCTGATAGAATGCTACTAAAATTTATCACCGAAGCATTCATTCAGTGTCGATTGTTTAGTTTACACCACCACCTATTTTATAGGCGATTGTTCGTATTTAAATATATTTTATGCGTCGTTTTTGGATAATCAGTGCTAGCGTAGCGTTAGACAGTTACACTTCCTGTCCTTACCTAATGTGTTCCGTGTTGGAATTCGCACCGAATGTCTGCGCAATGTGTCAGTAATCGAAAATGAATTCGCCTTACAGGTGACAACGAGGTTAACATAATAAAATAAATATTGATTTTTATAGTCACCGAGCGCTTGAGAATCACTGGCTGCTTATCATCGTCTGGTGTCAGTGCAGAGTGCAAAGATTGTCGGGCAAAGTCCAAGCTGTCACTGTGAAATGTTTGTGTTGTAGAAACACTACTTTATGTTTAATAACTCAATTTCTGTCTACCATATACGTGAGCATTAAATTTAAGCACTTATTTCACATAAGGAGTGCATATTTGAATGTTTTTTTTTGAGAAGTTAGTGCAGTTCGTTCCACAGTCGAACGCGGAAGTGAACATGAGTGACTTCTCTTGTTGACGTGCACACTAGCGCCTGCTCTGTCTGCATTCCTGTGGCCATTTATCTTGTTAGCGCGTTACATTAGTGCTTTAAATATAATTTATTGTATCGTGATCTGTACTTCCGTATTTACTGTATTTGAACGCATTAAATCAAGATCACATAGTCCGTCGCCTTCAAGCGAAAACGGAAGTAAACGCGTGGGAGTGAAACCATCTTAATTTGCAACAACGTGTGCGCATGCTCAGTGTTGTTGTTGTCAAACCTGCCACACGCAGTTTCCCGTGGTGGCGTGTTTTTAAACTACAGCGCCTCGCTGTGGGCAAATCACATAAATATAAGCAGAAGAATGGTTGAAGCGGTGACTTTTTGGGACGCTCCCTGAAATAATTCGAACAAGAGAGGCGACATCACGTGACGCACAAGGTCAGAGGACGCGGAAGCTTACATTAAGGCCGCCTAGGAGATAAATGTGCTGTTAATTCCACTGAGGTGGCCCGTAAGCTAAATGCGTGTCTTGCACCGGACTCGAACATCGACCTTATTATAGTGACAGGCGACGATGACGACTACTACGGTGGCGCCGTCCTCCTCTCCGGCGTCGAGCAGCCGCCTGGTCGGACTCTCCAAAGGTCCGAGCGCGCAGAGGCTGCACAAGCTGCTGGCCGTGCCCGGGTGCAAATCCAACATGCTCAACGATCTGCTCCTCCTACGGCCTGGAGATGGACACGATTCACAGGCAGACAGCAGCAGCAAGCATGTGGTGTTTTTCCACGGGGACATTCAGGTGAGGACATGTACCTTACCACTACGTGCAAAATGAACAGTCGCATTTGGATAGTATGAGGTAAGGGGGAATATAGTAAAACGAGAAAACTGTGTACTGATATGTAAATGAAACGAATCCAATAAAGATTGACCATCATGAGAAGTGAAAACTAAAAGATGAGAAATTTAACTGTCTATTATCACACAATTAAAACACGAGAAAATGTTTCAATTAAGTGGAACTAAAGTAAAACCAAAACTGCAATTAAAACATGAGGCCCGCCATATTGCTTCTCCCAAGAAACGTTTCTCGGCATACGATCCTATTACATTTACAGGGTCAAAATTGGAGAACATTTGATTTGAGACAGTAGAAATATGATTTATGTTTTAAATTTGTTAAACATAAACAAGGGGACTTCAGACATTTTACAACTTGTCTAAAATACATTTATAAATTATATGCTGAATGATGTTTACGACAGGAGAAAGCTTGTTTTTAATTATTTTTTAAATTAAAGAATGAAAACAATTAAACAAAAGATGCCTCTGCCAAATCTAATAATGGGGTCTAAGGAACATAGCGATAAAAGAAAAAGATGGTCTTCAAAGCAGCCCAATTTTCTATTATTATTTTTTTGCTTTTTTTTTTTTTTTTTATAAAATAGTGAGCACCTCAGCACAAACCCCCGACCCTGTGTATGTCTCATCTGTACGTATACCGTAAAGTTTATACAGTAGTCTGCTCGCGATGTGGGAGGAGCAAGTTGGCCGCCCTGTGACTTGAGCAGCTTGCACTGGGGTGTATGGGCGAGTGGCTATCCAGTCATATATACAGGTACCGATCAGAGCAAAAGAAGTAAGAAGAATGTTCAGCCTGTCATTGCAGTGAAAAACAGCAAACTGTCACAACAGTACGGAAGCGTATTGCATCCACTTATAAAAAAAAAAATAAAAATCTTTTTTTCTGACACTTTTTTTGGGATATATATATATATATATATATATTTAGTAATTTTTTTCAATTTTCTGTTTTTTGTTTTTTTTTACTGAATATTTTTTTTCTGTCAAAAACAGGGGAAAAAATATTCAGAAAAACAAGAGGAAAAATTAATCAGAAAAACAGGAAACGTTAAAAAAAAAAAAAGTAACTGACCGTGATCAAAATAAGGAAACAGCAAGTGTGTCATTTGTGTTGCGCTGGCGCAGAACTTCCAGGAGGCGATGTCGTCGCAGCCCGAGTGCGCCCAGTGGCTGGCGTGGAGTCTGGAGCAGGTGGGCGTCATGCTGGCCCGCCGCTTCCCCGGGCACCACGTGTGGGTGGTGCGCGCCTCCCGCATGTACCTGCACAAGTTCAGCAGCTACCGCAACTTTGTGGAGAGCAACATGTTCGGCGCCCCCCAGCACGCCCCGTATTCGCCCGACGGCGGAGCGCTGCGCCACCTCAGGTTGGGAAAACCCCTTTTCTTCCTTCCATCTTTTCATTGGCCGACGGGCCGTCACGTGGGGTGTTGCCAGGCAAGTTGTGAGTGAGGGTACATGAACCTCGACTTTGGTTTCAGGTCTCTGCTGATCCACGGGATGGTGCGAGCCGGACTGCCAAACAGCATCCAGCCTCCGGCCTACGCCTGCACCGGCAAAACGGCCAGGTTCTCCCTGACCCTGGTGGGCTTCAGTAAAGGCTGCGTGGTCCTCAACCAGGTGGTCCACGAGCTGGGCGGCGCCCTGGCCGACCCGCGCCTGTCGGACTTTGCGGGAAGCCTTTCGGACATGTTCTGGCTGGACGGCGGCCACCCGGGGGGAAGCGAGACCTGGGTGACGGACAGGAAGCTGCTGGGTCAGCTGGCCACCAGCGGGATCGGGGTCCACACCCACGTCACGCCGTACGAGGTCCGAGACCCCACGCGGGCCTGGGTGGGCCGGGAGCACGCGTGTTTCGTGAAGACCCTGGAGGAGTTTGGGGCGCGCCTGTACGATAAACTCCATTTTGTGGACGAACCGCCGTCCATCGAAAACCACTTTCGGGTCATTCAGGAATTCTGATCCCTGAAAACTGGAACTGGATCTAAGCGTGTGTACATCTGGATCTGAGTCTGAGTGTTGGGTAAACATATGGATCATAGGGAATGCGTTTGGATCTTAGTGCACCCATCTGGTTCTTGGAGTGTACGCTTCTAGATCCAGATTTTGTCGTCTATGTCTGGATTTTAGGATATACGTTTGGATCTTAGGGTATGCATCTGGTTCTTTGAATGGTCGCTTCTAGATCTTAGGCTATGCATCTGGATCTTATAGTCCATGTTTGGATCTTGGTGTATTCGCCTGGATCTTAGGTATACGTTTCGATCTTAGTGTATCCACCTGGTTCTTGTAGAGTACGCTTCTCGATCTTAGGGTATCCATCTGGATCTTTTGGTATATGTCTGGATCTTGGGGTATACATTTGGATCTCAGTGTATCCATCTGGTTCTTGGACTGTACACTTCTCGATCTTTGGGTATACAACTGGATCTTCTGGTATATGTCTGGATCTTGGGGTATACGTGTATCAACCTGGTTCTTGGAGTGTACACTACTAGATCTTAGGGTATCCATCTGGATCGTCTGGTATATGTCTGGATCTTGGGGTAGACGTTAAGATCTAGTGTATCCACCTGGTTCTTGGAGTGTACACTTCTAGATCTTAGTGTATACATCTGGATCTTCTGGTATATGTCTGGATCTTGGGGTATACATTAGGATCTCATTCATGAAAAGTCTTGTGACAGATGTTTGCTCCTAAATGCACAAAATCACAAGAGATGCCTCACGGCTAATCTTTGTTATGCTTAACAATTGAACTCTTCGCTGTTTATTTTTCTTCCGATGAATTAATCGCCGATTTGGGACAACATTTCCCCACACCATATTTTGTTTTGCGACTGTGTGTATCCTGGCGAAGAGAAATGTACGGCTACTTGCTGCAAAGTTAGGGAAATTGTTTTTCCAGCCAAATATTGCACTGTGGTTTTTATGTTGCATACAAGATGCCCAGAACTCGCCAATTTTTGAGAACGTGTGTATCCTGGTGGAATTTTTTTATATGGGGGTCCCCAAAATGTTAAAAGTTGGAAAAGAAAAGGCACCAGTTTGACACCTAGTTTATTTCAAGGATTCGACATGAAAAAGGGCTGCGAGTGCCTTCCTTTTGGTTTTGTTGGAAAGTGGAAAGTTGTTTTTCCAGGCGCCTTACTTACAATGACGCATTCTGACCCATTTTTTTTTTTTTTTTTTTTTACCCCCCTAACGTTTCCTGTGTTCTTTTTAAATTATAGCCTGTGTGTGATTGTCTATTTAAACGTGCACTCGTGATGAGTTGTTTACAGGCTCTGAAAGCATACTAGCCGCCCTTGTTACTCGAGTCTTATTCCTTCAGTTGCGATTGTACGGCCGGTTATGAGAGCAACAGTCGGCTGAATGGGCAGAAAGCATGACCCCATTTATTCTTTTTTCTTTCCAGTGTGGAAAAGAGGAGCGATGAATGTCGACTCACTGAAATTCCAAGTAGTCACACTGCCCTCGTATCGATGCACTATTGATCATTATTGATGAATGTAACAAAGCCACCCATTCCATTCCAAAGATCTTATAGCAATGTGAACATTTAAACTCTTGTATGTTGCGGAAAAAAAGAAAATGCTTGAGAAATGTCACAAAATTAAAAATGTGCATAAAACTGCTGCTGGCTTGCGCCTTATCCCCCCCCCCCCCCCAATTAATACATTTTGACGTACATATTTATACTTTTACATCAGTGGTGTCAAGGTCCGGTCCTCGAGGGCCTGAGCATATTTTAGAGGTTTTCCACGTTCAACGCGGCTGATTCATATTTCAGCTCATCAAGCAAGCTCTACGTGCTTTACATAAAACGTGATGAAAAGAGACAAAATTATATTAATTGGAAGCCACTTGTTTAATTGTGGAAAATGTTTCATTAAGCAAATAGTTTGTTTTTTTCATGGATTTTCAAAAATGGTCATTAAAACATTAACTTGCCACTTACGTCATGGGTGAAAGTGACCCGTAACATTTAATGTAAAACTTTTTTTTTTTTCTTTTTTATGGCCAACTTCAGTTATGTGTGAGCGAGTTTCTTTTCAAATCAGTCAAGCAACCACTGGCCGACGCCATTTTTTTATTTTTAAATTGATATTGTGACTAATTTCAAAAGGACTTGTGGCAATTATATGATACTAATAATTCTTTTGATTGAAAAACACTTTGCATAATATGTCTCCTTGAAGCCCTGAGGTGTAAGGACACTGAAGCTTATTTATTGACAAGCAGTTTTTTTTTCTTCTTGCGAACACACCGGTGGTGCCTTGACATACAAGTTGAATTCATACTTGCAAATCCGCTTTTGCCACTGAAATGAATTGAAATGCCATTAATTCGTTCCAGCCACCCCCCCAAAAAAGTTTTTAAATAGAGAAAAGTAGCACTTTACCAAAACAGAGCATAATAACAATTAAAAGAATATGAAGTACTAAACAATTTAATAATGCTGCAATTTCTTTCCTTGTGTTGCTCCTTCTGGGGTGCCCCACCAGGAGGCAGTACAGTCATGCAGACACCAACGAAGAAGAACAACTTTTTCGACACAAAAGTGCAATATTTGTAGAGCGTAACAAATTTACGACTGTGGGTATTTTTCTATTATCTGCATGAAAATTAATTCCTCGTGTGTCGGAATGTCAGTTCCCTCGAAAACTGCAGCTAACCGTTAGCATGTCAATGGTGTTTTGCATTGTTAGTTAGCATTAAGCTAAAGAGACTTTTGAAGGCAACGCATGCGTAAAAAAAAAAAAAAAAAAAAAGAAAGCAGCAGGATTTCTGCGCCGTCCGCGTTCTTCCAGATAAATGACAACGTTACAGACGACGACATTCAACATGGCCGCTCACACAAAATACCACCATTTTGTTGGCCGTTGACAGCATGAGACGACGATGACGACAACAGCAACAAATCAATAACAATAAAAAACGACGACGCGTGGAAACTTAAAAGGCCATCCGGCCGACATCCCGCCATCTCTTTCGACACCTACGTAACCGCTAACGTGCTAACATCCAATGTCACTTCCATTTTGACCACATCAAAGTCAACTCTTACTTCTTCTACCTTCTCAATTCCCTGAATTTCTCAAACACTCTCCAGCATTCTTCCGGATACCAAAAACATTTCTACACATCAAAAGAAAAAAAAAGAAAAAATAAAAAAGAAAAAAATAAATATATATATATATATATATATATATATATATATATTTCAGCGTATAAACAAAAACGGAATTAGAAATACGAAAAAGTGAGCTGAGTTTTCTTTTTCATTTCTCTGCATACACAAGGAAGATATAATTAGGGGTGCACCGATCAATCAGCCGGTCAATTTATCGGCCCCGATTTTCTTAATTTTGGGGGATAGGTGATTGGCCGATCCCTTCAAAATAAACCGATCTTTTCTACCAATCTCTTCTCTCTCCTCAGATGTCTGAAAAAAAGTGTCCTCTTCTGCTGAGATTATATATATATATATATATATATATATAAAATTTGTATTTTCATGTATTAAGCTAAATTAAAATGCAAGCAAGTAAATAGTTGCCTAAAGTTTTCTATTATAAAAGTTTTACAAAATTTCTTAATTTAATTTTTTTGAATAAAAAAGTATAGGGATTTCCCAATGTAAGCTTTTTTTTTTTTTTTTTTTTTTTATAAATTAAAATAAATCCATAAATGAAAAGTTCCCCGTATCTCACTTAGCAACAAATGCATTTTGGGTTTTCGTCAGTGTTCGTAAAAGGTTTAAAAAAAAAATAAAAAATCTTTGCAGACAGTGAAAAGTGTCTGAATATGCTTAAAATATCTTTGTGAACATCTTCCAAATCCTGATGAAAAATTTGCTTCGAGTTGCAAGCATTCACCGCTCAGTGAGATACCAGCTTTAATCGGCTTTCAGTTGCGTACAAATGCAGATGCCGATTAGTTGTCAAAATGCCAAATATCGGTAATCAGCCCGGCCGATAATCGGTCTATCCCCAATTATGATCTAAAAAGAAGCGTGTCGATGAGGAAGTTAAGTGCTAGCTATAGCGCTTCCCTTTTCTGCAGGCGGACAAGAGAGGAACTCGTTTGAGCAAGCATAGCAGGAGTTCAAAACAAGTCATCACCTGAGAATCGGATTCACACCGAATATAGAAAAAAAAACATGTCTGAAAAAACCCTGAGCGACATTTCAATGCTCAAAAAATATCAGGAATGTGCTTTTTGTTTTTTTGTGCTGGCAGAGGCCGTTTTTCACTTGATGGCACCGTTGAATGCAAAATGTCCACAACGTGCATATCAAGCAGGTTGCACCGATCTGATCGGAAAACTGTTGACAATCGTAACTGTTATAACATATTCAAAATATTTACGATTGAGAATCTTAGCGAGTGTGTGGTCAACACAGTTTGACGCCACGGTGCCTTGTAAAGGTCACACATCGTCTCAAAAACATTTTTTAAAAATCGGTTAAGAAATTAAAAATCGGTATGCAAAACAGCCATTTAACAAGGCTGAAGCACGTAAGTAAAAAAATGAAGAAATAAACTACCCACGATACCTCACCAGGCAGTTTTGAGTTCCAATTAAACACGACGACGACAAACAGAATCACAAATCGGATCAGTACGACGATTTTCTTTGGCTTGTGTTAAATCTCGCAATCAACAAACGACGCGACGTATATAAATAAATCTTAAAAGCAATCTAAAAAAAGAAATGTCCTTTTTTCCCTCTCACAAGTCACCGTCTCCGAGAAGCGCCTCGTCGTCCAAGCGGGAGCGTTTGGCGTGGAAATGTGACGGAGCCGACGACGATTCCAGGAAGTTCTCCTTGTCCTCGGGCGGAGGCACCGCCCACTTGGCGCCGCAGCTCCGCTCACGGGCGGCGGCGCGGACAGGCGTCGACTCGGGCCCGCCATGCGGCTGCTGATGATGCTGCCACAGCCAAGGGTGGCCGAAGCACTCGGCCGCGCTGGGGCGGTCTCTGTCGACGACATGCGAGCACGTGTCGTTAGCGAAAAACACTCGTCTTCGTCAACAAGATATCCAACCGATATTGAATCAATATTTTTTGCTTTTGTGACACTATAAACATCTGAAAATTGCTTTCGTTCTATAAAGCAGCTATAACATCATTTCGGAATGGATTACCAAATCACCTATGGTATAGTAGAGCTGTCAAAATTAATCAATTAAAAAATCGATTATCAAATTAATCGACAACTATTTTAACAATCAACTAATCATTTGTAGCCATTTCTTTTTATTTAAAATTGTCCAAATCCTCTTATTTCAGCACATCAACAGTAATTGTTGACTAAACACTTTCTATTTTAAATATTGCCATGATCCCAAAAACGTATTTATACATTTATGTTTTTTGTTTTTTTTTGTTTTTTTATTCTAGCACAAACAGAAGGCAAAAGAGTTCATACTAAAAAAAAGCACAATATTGTGCAATGCATATAAACAACTTAGAATCTCTATTAACAATATTGAGGCTCTTACTTGCTAATGCAAGCAGACATGTATCGCTTCACAAGCAAATTAGGTTCCCCTTCATCTGACAATTAGCATAGATTTTAAACATAGAAGGCCAAAACATCCCTCATGAAAATTAAATTGCACTAATAAAATAGCCACTAAAGGGTGATAGAACTGCATAAATGGAAATCAACCTGACTTTTTTTTTTCAGATGTGTTCCTTTTTAATATTGTGAACATGATGACGATGATATTGTGGCAGTTTTTATATTGGGATATCACGATATTGCCCTTATTGTGACATTCCTAATATACAAGCTCTGCAAGTGACGCGAACTTAGCAGAAGAGTCCGTCAGTCTATCAGCGGCTGTTCATGTCACAACCTTGTCATATTTATTTTCACATCTAACTCTCTGAATTCTGTACATGTTCCAGTTTATGAGTCACAATGTCCGACAAAATGTCCGCGGTGGCCATGACAGGTAGTCGTTTAGATTTCTACAGGTAATAGCAAACCTAATGTCGTGTTTTTTTTGTTGTTTTTTTTTAATAATCATCAAATCTCACCAAACATCTCATTTGCACCGCCCCACGTACCTTAAATTAAATAAATTAAATTTTAGGCCTTGGATGAAAATATGGCTGGTTTTTTAAAGACATTTTAGGCCTAAAATTTAACTTTCTGAATCTTAGGCTTTTTTCGACTTTTTTAGACCCCGCGGGAACCTTGTCTGGGTGCTCAAGTGAGCTGACACATACACGTAAACGCTGTTATTGGTTGTTACTCACTCGGGCGCTTTGACCAGCAGCTTGCGTATAAAGTCGACGGCCAGCTCGGAAACTCTGGAGAAGGCCTCACGGCTGTAGTCCACGTTGACCTGGGACACGTTCAGGTACGTCTCCTGCTTGTCGTCGCCGGCAAACGGGGACTCGCCCGTCACTAGCATGTAGGCGATCACGCCCACGCTCCTGACGCAAAGACAAGCAGCATTAAGAAATAATAATAATAAAAAAAATGGCCCGCCTTGAAAGTGTGCACTCACCAAAGATCCGTGGATGTTGTGATGGGCTCATAATTCAGGATTTCGGGCGCTAAGCGAATAAAAAGAAACACATTTGGAATGTGCTCAAAATGGTTGCTTCAAAACAAAATGGCTTCCGTCATACGTCCTCTTCTTATGATGGGAACGGCCACCCACATTTTTGGGGTAGATGTCGTTTATTTATTTAATTATTTTTTTGATAGTTTGTGCTAGTGCTGCTCGATTATGGAAAAAATAAGAATCACAATTATTATGGCAATATTGTAATTGAAATCACGATTATTCAAATGATTATTTTTTGGTACAAAACAAGAAAATGTTTAAGTATTTAAAAATATAAAGACCAATTTAAAAAAAAACAGAAATACTAAAATTATGTAAGTTGCTTTTGGACCAAACAGAATTTATAATATTAATATTTATTTATTTATGTTGGCAAAAACTTGAAGTTGGAGTGCAGAATATGCACTGTGCAATAGGACAATATTTTTTTGAGTGGGGTGGGGGTGGGGGACAAGAAAATGTGTACCGTAAACATAAAAAACTATAAAAAAAAAAAATATTACTACAAATAAAATTCTTTGAAACAATTATGCAAGCTCCTTTTGGATGAAACTATCCATCCATCCATTTTCTTGACCGCTTATTGCTCACAAGGGTCGCGGGGGGTGCTGGCGCCTATTTCAGCTGGCTCTGGGCAGTAGGCGGTGGACACCCTGGACTGGTTTCCAGCCAATCGCAGTGGATGAAACTAAATGTATTAAATTAGTTATTTTAAAAATTAAAAAAAAAAAAGTGTGAATGTATACATTTATAAAACTGAAAAATTTAATTAAATCTATTTTTTTAAATATTTTTTTCCTCAGTAGTCAACTTATGACTTGTAAATGCTGCGTTGGACGATTTGATTATTTTAATTTCTTCATACTAACGATGTTGAGCAAAAAAGGAAGTGGTTGGACGAATATGTGCAATAAAAAATTCACAAGTATAACAATAACGTACGGTGTTCCACAGAGTTCAACTCTGGGCCCTGTGCTGTTTTTATTTGTATGTAGTTGAGGTGAGTGTTCAATGAGCAAAAAAAATAGTAACTTTGTTAAATCTATATTTTTAATCTTTTTTTGTCAGTAGTCGACTTATGACAGTTGTGAATGGCACGTCGTACGATTTGATTATTTTAATTCCTTCATACTAATGATGTCGAGCAACTAAAGAAAGTGGTGTGACAAATATGTGCAATACGAATTCACAAGTATAACGGTAGGTATGGTGTTCCACAGGGTTCAATTCTGGGGCCTCTGTTATTTTTATTGTATGTGGTTGAGGTTAGTGTTCAATGAGGCAGCAAAAAAAAAAAAAAAAAAAAAAAAGTGATTCAACCTGGAGTTTTGCAATAACTTAGCACCTCCCCTGATTGTCATGGTAACATAAGCCACACCTAGCATTTATAAAAGCGAAGTGCCCCCCCATAAAAGCGATAGCACGTGTTTGCGAAAAGCTGACGTAAGATTGTCAGAAATTTATTTGATGAGGTTTGCCAAATGTGGGCTTCTCCTCCATGGGAAATCATTTAACAGTTGTGTATGTGTGTGTGTGTGTGTTTTTTTTCTGTCTTACCCACATACTCAGGTGTGCCAAGAATCTCTCGGAGCTCCCCGACCGCGCCCAATCTGCGTGCCAGGCCAAAGTCTACAATTTTGATGTCGCCGGGCGGGGAAAGGCTGGTCAGGAGGATATTCTGGGGCTGAGTGGGAGACACAAAATGAAGCGTGAATGTGAAAGCAAAATACAAAAGGCGCGTCCGTCACTTTCGGGATGCCATCCATCTCCACCTTGAGGTCCAAGTGCACCAGGTTGCTCTGGTGGAGGTGGTGAACCCCCTCCAGCATTTGCCGGATGAGTCGGGTGATGTGGGCCTCGGGCAGCAGCTCGTCACACGCGCACTGGTCAAATATCTCGCCGCCTGCCGCGCTGCACGGCGGAAAAAAAGAAAACGTCATGTGGAATATCCGTAAAGTTGATTCTGGAAGTTCATTATCAGAATCATATCCCCTCAGTTATATGGAGGACCAAAAGTGCCAAAATTAAATAAATGAATACACAATTAAATCATTAAATAAATGTGTAATTAATTAATTAAAATGTTTAATTTATTAATTAAATATGGAATTAAATAAATCAATGTGTTATTAAATGTGTCATTAATTAATTCAATTCCCTATGATTATTTGTAAATGTATTTATTTATTTATTTCTCTATTTATTTATTTCATGGTCACTGTGTTGCAGTGTTTTGTGAATTTATTTCATCTGGCAAACTGGCCCATCAAAGTTTGGTAGGCGGGTCCTAACACTTGACTGGTCAATCTGCTCAACACGTCAAGGCAAATCCATTTCAGAATAGTCAATTGATGCAGAGCGAGTAGCTAGTAAACACAATTCGATAGGCTGGGTGGCGCTATTCACCTCAATAGGTGCGTTTCCATTAGACTTAGAGATTTATGCTCTCGTGAGGTGCTTTTTGAAACGTGTCGAAATGGAAATACTTTGAAAAAGTGGCCGAAGCAGTTGATTCGACAAGATTTGAGTGAATCAGGATTTAGCCCCGCCCACTAACTTTGACAGGTGAGTTTGACAGATAAAATAAATTCATGAAACACTGCAACACAGGACCATGAAATAAATAAATACATTAATAAGTAATTTAATTAATGAATGACACATTTATTTAATTATTGGTTTATTTAATTCCATATTTAGAATGACATTTAATTATTTCATGACACTTTCATTTATTTAATTTATTTAATTTTGACACTTTTGGTCCTCCATACAGTTATGTATGATTTGTATGATAATGTATTTAACTGAAACTGTATTTAACAAACAGGTTGCAATCTGTTTTGTTTTCACAGCATTAAAATAAAATATTAAGGCTTAATGTTCCATTCATATAACATTCCTCCATGCTTAACACCCCTACATATAGGATTGTCACAAGAACCGATACTTCGGTACCAAGTCGATGCCAAGATTCTGAAAATGTGACGGTACTGCCTTTTCTACAATACCCCAAGTACCGTTGGTACCGAGACGGCATATCTTTTGTATTGTTTTGGGGGTGTTTTTTTTTTTTTTTTAAGATCACTCACTCACACACTCTCACAAGCTTACTTCATGTAAGGGGGGTAAAAATGAGCGGTGAGCTGGCAACTCACGTAACGTCAAATGACGTCACGTGACTACCCTCCCGCTGCGACAATAAGGAAGTAGAGCAAGTCAATGCCTGCAAAATGGAAGTAGCCCGCACATCTGCGTCGTCTTCAACTGCAGCGGCCACTCAATTAGTTGAGAAGAAAAATACCAAAAGTCGCGAATGGAAGTACTTTGGGTTTGAGGTTGATGCGCAGGGATTAATAATCGATCCTCATATGCAAAAGATGCCGAAACAGTTTCCAGACGAAAGGGGGGATTGGGAACACATCCAATTTAGCGAAACATGGACATCCAGACATGTACAAAGAATTCAAGGCAAGAGCATTTGAATTCCCGTGTTATCATTTTTGCCCATATCTAAACTAATAACTTTAGCATGATGACCCCACACTAAATGAGCTGCTTGGTGAAGTAACATTAGCGTTACGTTCAGCCTCGTCTGTCCCGCATACTAAAGTTAGGTAATGTTGCTGGGCAGATAATTTACTGAATCACCTAAAGTAACATTAAACAACCCTGAAATAATATATCAAACGTTATTCGTTATTTTGTTTGTTTGTGTGTGTGACCGAGTGTGCGCGCGTGTGGGTGAGCGTGTGTGTGTGAGGCTACGTGCTGCAACTGGTTGTTAAATAAGCACAGTATGAGATTATTTATTTATTTATTGAATGCTACATGCACTGTGATGCTTTTTTTTTTTTTAAGTCTTTAATACTTAAAGCTAGCCTGCTGTACATGCACAGTATTTTATTTGATTGTTTACTCTATTGTTTATTTAATACACAGTATTATATATTTTTATAAATAAATAAAAATCTCATATCTTCTTTCGGCCAACTTGACCTGTCAAGTGTGACTGTGAACGCAGCCTTACAAAGTAGGCTGTCTCGTGTTTTGCAAGAGCTAAATGTGACTCACCGAATAGTTCAGAAACGCTTCAGCAGGTCACACTTTTGTTACATTTTCTTTGGATAAATAAATATTTGCTTTGCTGGGGCGAGGTAGTGTCTTCGCTTAAGTACAGGGTGTGTGTATTGTTAGTCAACACACATACACACTTCACCTCAAGAACAACGAGTGTGTCATCAAGTCTTTCAAAGCAATTTGGCTTCAGTAATGATGTAAACAGAACGAAGCTACAAGTTAAAAAAAAAAAAAAAAAAGGTCAGATTTCTTGATGGTGACGTGAAACAAGTTTGACGGGGACTCACTACTCCAGCACGAGGACGATGTCGTGGTCCGTCTCGTAAGCGGCGTGCAGGTTGACCACCCTGGGGTTATTGCGGGCCGTCTCCAGGACGGCCATCTCATGGACCACCTCGACCCGGCAGTCGCGGCCCCGCCTCCTTTTGCGCAGGAACTTGGCGGCGAACACCTTGCCCGTGGCTTTCTCCACGCAGCGCTTCACCACCGCAAACTTGCCCCTTGGACCAACAAACAACAAAAGTAGACATGGAGTGAGACCGACTTGGGGCAAAAATTCCTGAATGCATGTTGATTATAAAAAAAAAAAAAAAAAAAAAAAAAAAAAAAAAAGTCTCAAAATGGCCGCTTCATACAGGAAACTTCCTGTTCAATTTTGGGCCCACAGGTCCTTGAGACTTTTTTTTTTTTTGTGTGTGTCCTGTTTTAAGAGACATGTTCACCCAATTTCATGTTGGTCAAAGAAACTGGTGTCTGAGGCATAGATTATTTTGTTATTATTATTATTAGAGCAGCACAATATATTGAAAAAATATTGATATCGGGATATTGGCCCATGCAATAAGTTTAATATGGAATTTTATGCTTTTATCTGCATTTGACCAATCAGACGTTAGCTAAAATGTGCACCGCCATCCAATAGATGAATATTATTGAGTCATATTTGCAATTAATTGACTAAGAATACATTGAGTTTGCTTATTTTGCCACATGAAACATTATAATTATTTAATTAAATAAAAAGAATGTAATTTCTTTAAGGTACATGTTAAATATCGCAATAATATCGATATTGCTATAGTCAGCAACTATATTGTATGTCGCATGTTTTTCCAATATCGTGCAGCCTTAATTATTATTATTATTATTGTAAGATTAAGGGCCAGGTCGAAAAAAACATTATAAACCTGATGTCACACACACACACACAGACACGACAGAAGACTTTAAAAAATATATATAATTAAATCAATTATATGGTTTCTTATAAACACTATTTAAAATTATAAATAAACGGAGCAGACTTAAAATAAAAATGTTAAAAAAAATTAATCGTGGCAATTTACACTAAAATCAGCATTTCAGACAAAAAGAATATTTGACAATTGACCATCGCGTGTGTAACAACCGGAAACTAGGGCTGCTCGTTTATGGAAAAAAATTATAATCATGATTATTTTGGCAATAATGGAAATCGCGATTATTCAAACGATTATTTTTTGGTACAAAACAAGAACATGTTTATGCATTTAAAAATATTCAGACCAATTAAAAAAATAGAAACATAATTATGTAAGTTCCTTTTGGACCAAATATTTATTTATTTATGTTGGCAAAAACTTGAAGTTGGAGTGCAGCATGTGCACTGTCCAGTAGGTCAATCATTCAATTTTTTGGTACAAAACAAGAAAATGTTTAAACGTAAAAAACAAATAAAAAATATTAAGACAAATAAAATTCTTCAAATCACTAATTATGCAAGTTCCTTTTGGATGAAACAAAATGTATTAAATTATTTATTTTAAATTTAAAAAAAATATTATATATATTATTATTAAAATTATTTTAAAATTTAAAAAATGTTCACATTTATAAATTTAAACAACTCAAAAATTTATATTAATAATTTTTTTTACGATTATGCTGGTTTTTAATTGTGGAGTGTAATAAATGAAATTGTAATTGAATTTCGATTAATTGCACAGCCCTACTGGAAACTATACGAATGAATAAATAAACAAATAAACAAACAAATAAATAAATAATCATATTAAAAATATAGAAATATTCTTACTTCTTGTTTAAGCCCACAATATTCAGACTCAGTGGTAAATTATATAAGCACAAGTGAGCGCAAGAAATCCACACGTGTGACCCTAAAGCGTCCTTTCTTTCTCCTACGTATGCAAAGTACATAATAAACATAATGAGAAGAAGAAGCCCATCAAGTTGTCATGATGTCAGACACTTTTTTTGACTGTGGGAATAACAGAACTTAAACCCGGGAGGAGGCAAACCGCTAGAACTGGTTGGACAAAGACACTCGTGTTTACCATTAGTGGACGAGAACAGAGTGTAAAAAGTGACCCAGATTTGCACTTACAGTAATATGAAACCACCTCGTACTGTATGTACTGTGGAGAGCAAATACATGAACATACGGTACCACATAATAATGACACTCAACAAAATCTCTCTTCTCATCATTTGCAGCCGACAGTGTTGATGTTCCATGAGACAATCATAATATTGATTGCTCTAATCAAAAGGGTTCGAAAACAAAATGGTTTGTGTATTGGGACACCTGAAAATGAAATGAAACTGTGTTGTCGTGAAGGGGAAATTTTTATTTGACAGGGAAGAACCCATAAATTTGACAATCCATGAATAAAGTTATTTGTTTCACAGAACAAATGGTGTACTAATACAGGATGTCTTTTGAGAAAAGAATATCCTTTTTTTTTTTTTTAAGAATATAGTCCAATTTACATGGAATTTATTAATTTTTTATTATTTTTTTTGGGGGGGAAATAAAATGGATACTACTGTAGTAGTGAATAGTTGTATAGGGGGGGGGGGGGGGGGGCACAAAAGGACAACATCATTTCATCAACAAAGATAAAAATAAAAGTACTGTATATAAAAAAAAGATAGATAAAAGATAATAGATAATATAAAGACAATAAATAATAAAAAATAAAATATATATAAAAAAAGACAATAAGATAATAGATAAAAATAAGATGAAATTTAAAAAGTCAAACATTCAAGTAAAAAAAAAATAAAAAAAATAAAACATTATTTTAAGAAATGAAAACCCCGTGTTTATCATATAGAAACAGGGTATTGGAAACACTGGTATAATACAGGTACTTAGCAGCTCATAAAATAAAAAAATGATGATTTAATAACAATAAATAAGTTAAAGTGAGTATTTAAGTGTGGTTTTGTAACCGTAGTTTGATAGCTTTTTGAAATTCACTTGTGAAAACGAGACTTTCTAACTTTGACTTTAATATTCTAATATAATGACTTGATCTTGGCAGATTCAACTATGCAACTCGTAAAATTACTTCTGTTCTTATGACGGTTTTTATGAGGGGGACATGAGGGTTTTTTTTCGACTTTTTATCTATGGACATACGTTATCGTTATGTTTAATTAGCATTAGGATCATTTCGAGAGGAACAATTTTTCCCCTATTTTTTTTCTCTCTCGAATCGTGCTCTTAATGTGTTCCGACTCACCTTCCCAACTCGCCGGTGACTTCGAACACAGCGTCCAGAGGGTCGGCGCTGATTGGCGTGTGACTTTCGGACAGGAGTCCGGCGGACCCGCCACGGCTGTCCAACCGCCTCCGAGACATCTTACTACACCTCCACCAGCTCCGATACCGGCCCCCCAAGAAAAGAACCGGGTCGCGACGAAATACAGGGGCCAGTGAAAGAAAGGGGAACCTAAAATGGGCGAAGCAAAGCTAACACCGCCTTGCCGCCGGCTGCTACTTCCATGTTAGCCACCTCGGTTAGCTTCCGCTATTGCTTCGACGCACGATTTCGTCAGTTTATTGCGGTTAGGCCAGCCTCTGCTTCAAGAAACAATGAAGTCCTCCACAGTCCACTTGAGAGAAAAAAAAAACAAAAAAAAACAAGTCAAGCCAGCCGCCACTTCGATTGTTAATACTGTACTGTGCATTACGTTACATGCCGACGCGCCGCTGTGTTGGCCACCTTCAAAATAAAAGCGACTCAATCATGGACGTCGCTACTTTTGATTTAAAATAATGTAATAAAATAATCTCCCGGTTGTCAGACAACCAAAGGATGTAAACTGTCTCATGATTGAACGCAGAAACCTTCTGAAAATAAATTCGAAAAATGTAATGTTAACTATTTATGCACACCCTCTTTATCCAACACACAAAAAAAAAAACATTACAAATACAAAGTTTGTTATTCTAGGAATAGACCAGAACAGCTCTACAGGGCTTAGGCGGGACTTCCGTGTTTTTACACACCAGCTTTGATTCCGGTTCCGGTTCGCGACGTGTGGGTCGTTTTCACTTGTCAACAAAAAATGCAGACTGATTTAGTCCCGGTTATTGTTTATTAATGACGGTTTTAGTCTAGTCTAGTTTTTTTTTGGGGTGAAAAATATTTTTGTTTTTACTACACAGCCCGAGTAAACTTTTTTTTTTTTTTTTTTTAAATCACTATTCCAAGTGTAAATTTGACAATTTAGAGTGGCACCAAATAGACTCAGTTTAGGATATTTGTTTAGATTTGGACCATTTTAAATAATAAATAAATGGCTCCAAACAATTAATCGATTATCAAAATAGTTGTCAATTACTTTGATAATCGATTACTCAATGAATTTTGACAGCTCTAATTAGGGATGTAACGATAAGCGTAATATCGTGATATTAAAATTGCCACAATATCGTCGTCGTCATGGTCACAATATTTAAATGTAACACATCTGTTAAAAAAATGTCTGGTTGATTTGCATTTGTGCAGTTGTAGCACCCTCTGGTGGCTAGTTTTTTAGTGCAATTTAATTTTCATTAGGGATGTTTTGGCCCTTCTATGTTTAAAATCTACACTAATTGTCAGATGAAGGGGAACATAATATTCCTGTGAAGCAGGTCAATATGTGGAGGAACTCAATGTGTGCGTGCATTAACAACATAACATAATAATAAAACATAATAACATAACATTGCTGTTATGTACAAAAGCACAATATTGTGACCTTTTTTAAATATCACCAACCTCCCCACAATATCATAATTATCGTATCGTGAGCTTCATATCGTGATCATATTGAATCGTGACGTTTGGATAGCATTACATCCCTAGCGGTAATGTTGCTACAATCTAATAGCATGTGGCTAACATGTTTGCAATAAGATAGTAATCATTAAATGTGAATGATGGCAGCAGCATTCGAAAATGACAAGCAGACCCAACCAACGCTCGACTTCCCCCTTTTGGTACATTCAGTGCAAAATATATATTTATACACACGACAAGGACACATATGCTGTACATTTACAGTTATATACAAATAAGAGACAAACATGATGACTGCACATGGCCCACATTACATGTGTTTTTGTATTTTTTTGTGTCAAAACAGCCCTATTGGTTGATCGCTTGCGTTGAACAACCATGACCATCGACCTATTTACTAAGATAGGCGGGACAACGCATGAACCGTAACGTTTTTTTGGGGGGGGGCCAACATGCCACGCTAGACACATTCAAAACTATATTGCACATTCCCAGAGCTCATTCAAAGTGACTTATGCAGAACTCCTTATTAGTTTCAACCCTCGGATAGGACCAGGTAAAGCATTTCCACTATGAAGAAAAAAAAAACATATTCGTCTCCTCCATATTTTTTTTTTCTGATAACAATATCCTCATGCAGGAAAAAAGCTAACAGACAGTCAAGAGTGTCTTGCAATAGTTGAGCATGCAAATATCAAGCTACAAGTCACAGATTTTGACGGCCCCCAGCGCAGCTCACAGAGCCGACCAAAGAACCACTCGCATGCATGACGGGATAGAAAAAAAGTCTTGCACACGCGTTGGCGTTAACCTAGCGGCCATTCTAAGCCACAGCCGCTCTAGCTCCACAACAACTTTTTTGCACACGAAGCTTTCATTTTGCATGCATGCACCCCCATATATTAAAGAAAAAATAAATAAAAACATATTTTGTTGGCTAGGAAGTGTAAGACGGCGTGAAAGGGGTTCTCAGTTGTGTACGCAACAGTCTGTTTTTATCGCATGCGGTCAAGGCAAAAGTAGTGAGCGGTCACACAAAGTGGTACATCAGGTAGATCATTGATATACAACAGAAAACCAAGATGGTGGATCAGATGGGTTTTGTTCTCTGCGCAGGATTCATGTGACACCACCCGGCTGTAAACGAGTACAGTGCTTGAACCACAAAAATTCAACAATCAACCTTCTAAGAAGCAATTTGTAGGATAATCAGGGAAAAGCTGAGACCGACAGAACCATCAGACCCAATGTTTGACATGAAATGACGATATTTTTCTAAAATTATGAATAATTAAAGTCTCGTACACTGTTTTTGTAGATTTGGAATACTGGCCTTGACAAATGTTAAGCGGCCTGAAGTTGAGAAAGAATTGCACAGAATCACACAAACACCGTGAAATGTAGCAACATGAGTTAAACAGTGAAACGTGACTAATACGAACCCCGTTCCCTTCTCAAACAAGTACTAAAGAATCGTTCAGTGAATTAATTTTAAACTTTAGTTTTCTGTTTTTCTGTGGCGCGCACACGTCGATCGGGCTGCCAGATTGTATCGGGGTCGCCTGCAGATGACATCACGCTACAGGATTGTCTGGAAATTGTCCGTTTACAATTGTTTAATAAAGTTGTGTGAAAAAAATTGACGGTTTACGTAAAAATGTTGGAAGGAAAATATTAATGATGTCATTTAAATAACAAAATTTACTGACTAAAATGTAAAAAAACGTAAATAAACCTAAAAAAATATATAAAACCATGACAAGAGTGGGGGGAAAAAATAGATTGAAGCGCCTTCGCAGCAGCGCTAACGAAGTTAGCTTTGGTTTGTTTTTTTTAGTTTTTTTTTAGCTGTTGACAAATCAATCACAATAACAAAATCAGTCTTAATGATAATAGGAATACATTAACAATCTAAACTGACATTTGTCAAATCTGAGACAATTATTGTGTATTTGTCATTTATTCAATTAGTTTTATTTATTCAATATAGCCTATTTTGCGTTTAAATTCTTAGGTTTATTTATGTTTTTACAATTTCAGTCCGTACATTTTGTTATTTAAATCACATCTTTATATTTTAAATCACATCTTAATATTTTCTCTCCAATGTTTGAGTCAACTGGATCATTTCCAGCCAATCCTGTAGCAGGACGTGTTGGTTAGGCGAGCCAGATACGATTTGGGCTGGTATGTCGGTTACTCACGTCAGTACCGGTTTATGAGACCTCTTCCTGTATCCTTCAAAATAAAAGCGTGGTCTATATTATAATAGTACAACAAAAAACAATTCTGCAATACCAAAAAAAAAGAAGAAAAAAAAAAGGGTCATTTACAGCATTGTTGGTGAATGTCTGACGAACGTTTTTGTGACTTTGAATGCAAAATCAATATCCGTTATGAGTAGGCTATGTGCTCCAATGCCTCTCCTAATCGCGTTTGCCTCCAAAGGCTGTTCATGAAGACAATCAAGTACCCGTAATAAAACACGTTTTGGACCCATTCAATTGCGTGACTTTTCCTTGCATATCCTACAAACGACCGGTTGCTTCCACTGAAGAACTCCACACGGAGCTTTGAGCGCCCAACTTGTGAAAAAAGTCTGACACGGGCGTCCCGACTTCCCACGTGTGAGCTTTCCGCTCATGGCTTGAGATTCATACGTTATACATTCAGTCACATTTTGGAATACATTCATATCTTCCTGACTGTGCACACCTTTGGGGCACACCTGTCTTTGCAAAGCGAGCTGCAGGCCACGACTCGTGCAAGAGTGGACCCAGTTTTGATGAGATGGATTTTCAAATTTCGATGAGGTGTTGTCGGGCTCGTAAACATAATATCCGTGCAGTGGAGCGAATGTTACCTTGCAGGTAAGTGCATCTTTAGAGGGTGGTGTTGTCTTTGTTGATGTGTGATGTTGCAGGACCAAGTCGCTGCTCACGTCAGGTGCTCAATACTGATTATGTGTGACACCTGATTGAACCCTCCTGCTATGTTAACTCATTCATCCCCAGCCATTTTCACAGAAGCAACCCCCTTCACTCCTGGCTGTTTTACTGGATTTTGACAGATTTTTCAAGGCCCACGGAATATTGAGTTCTATTGCTATAAAAACATGGAACCTAGCAAAAGAAAGATTAAAGTCTCTTCCTTTATCAGGAAAAAATATATATATTTCTATCTGTTTCCGTTTGGCAGCGATTAGTAGGCCTATTAGAATATAGCTAAGTTTCATCATTATTTCATCGGAGTAATCCAGTTTTTTGTCAACATGTCCCTGGTTGATCTCCTTTGCTCTGCTGCCACCTGCTGGTCATTTGTGTAATAACTAACATTTCTTCAACCGTTATTTGCAGTTGAGAGGGTGCATTATTAAAGTCTCTAGGATGACAAAAACAAACGTATAAATATGTCTTTGGGACAAAACTTTTAAAATAAAACATATTTATACATCTTTGGGAGCAAATGAGTTTTAAGTGGATATTAAATGCAAATGGCAAAAAAAGTTTGAGGAGTTCTCTAATAGGAGCCAGAGTATTTGTTTTGGAATTTGCTTAAAATTAAACCAAAATGGCTGACTTCCTGGTTCATTTTGGTTCCTTGAGACTTGTCCCGTTGTGGTCGACACATCCACCCAGTTTTAGTTTAGTTACAATTAGTTTCAGTTTTATTTTTTTATTTTTTTTATGTGTGTGACTTGTGCCCAATATAAAAAAAAAAAACCAGCATGGGAGTGATGTCATCTGAAGGTACTTTTCTATTGGCTGCTGCTAGATGATGTCACTTCTGTGGGACGCACTTTCAAATGTACTTAATCCGGTTAATATCAAAATAAATCTACTTAAAATCAGGCTCGTTCATGCATTCAATTAATTACCAAAAACTAAAATGGACATTTTTGCTATAATTATAGTTAGTTTTAGTTAGTTTTGTAAACATAAAATGTAGTTTGTTAGTTTTCGTTTTTAAAAAAGCATTTTAGTTTTTATTTTATTTTGATAATGTAACTGTTTTTTATTTTATTTTAGTTTTTCCGCTAACTAAAATAACCTTGACGTCAAGGGATGATTTTCATCAACCTTTCAAATGGAGTATAAGCCCAAGAATTGGCCACACTATCTGCTTCAAACCAAAATGGATGACTATCTATCTCAGGGGGCGGACATTTTTTGCCACTCGCTGTCGAGCGAAGATGACATCACAGTTGCTCTTGGTAACAACCAATCACAGCTCAGCTTTGGAAAACAAGTGAGCTGTGATTGGTTGCTGCTTGAGCAACCATGATGTCATCTTCAGTCGACAGCAAGTGGCAAAATGGCCTCCCCCTGAGATGGATAGTCATAAAAAACAGCTGGATTGCGCTACATAACTCATTAATTTTACAAATGTAATATTCATCAGAATGTCATCTTTAAACTAGTGAGGTCACATATAACGTCAAGAAATGTTTAAAGCGATACTTGACTCACTGAGCCATTTTCAATATTAAAAAGTTCATATTTTGTCTATAATTAATGTAGTAACTTAATTATTTTTCATGTACAATTAGTACCTTTAAAAAGCAATATTTCTACTTGCTGTCGACTGATGATGACATCATGGTTGCTCAGCAAACTGAGCCATGATTGGTCGTTACCTACTTCCTCAGGTGCTGATGTCGTCATCAGTCGACGGCAAGTAGAAATATTGCTTTTTAAAGGTTCATTCTGGATAAAATATGAACTTTTCACTGCTGAAAATTGTTCAATAAGTCAAATATCCCTTTCAGGTTGCCTTCCCCTTGGGTCCTGTTATGATACACCCAATTTCACAACAATCCGTAAAACTGTTTTCGGAGGGGGTGAGGGTTTTGTGAGGGCAGGGTCTAACTTTCAAACTGAGTGAGCATCAAGGGGGGTCATGTTCTGGATCCCGTAAATGTAAATGGCAACATTTTCACCAGGATACAGACGCTTACAAAAAAACGGGTGAGTTTTCGGGGCATGGTGTAACCGACATGAAAACCAGAGAGGGAGTAGAGAACATAACAGGAGGGTTCCAAAGTACATTCAGTCCCCAAAAGCAAAGCATATTTCAATTGCACTCTTCCATGCTGTTAGCAAAATGTCAATTATTAGCACAAATTGAGCAGACACAGTTTCGAGGTCCAGCGAAGGTTCGTCATCGTCTTCACTTGAAGGTGCAGAAGGACAAAAAAAAAAAAGAGTGAATCCAGTCAATCCGACTGCATTTAACCGAAGAGATCAATAAAGCACACGTGTGCGGCTCGGCCAAGTCAGGTATCGTCGGGCCCGCTTTAGGAAATGATCAGCGGGGGGTTCCGGAGGTGAGATGTCTTTTTTTTTTTTCACTCCAAACCGAAGGTGCTGGTCTCCTCCACGGCCGTCACCAGCTTCTCGTAGAGCATGGAGAAGGACGGGTACGGAGGCAGGTCCAGACGATTGAAGCAAGTGTGCGCTCTGGAGAACATACAGGCATTGCGTCAGAGTCTCTTTGTTTTTTTTTTGTTTTTTTTATTTGCTTCTTAAAGTTTTTAAATTTTAATTTGAGTTAGTTTTTATTTCATTTTGGGTTTTTTTTATTTAGTCCGTTTTAATTAGTTTTCAGGGTGGTTATGTTAGTTTTTTATTAGTTTTAGTTATTTAATAAATGCTTCGTTTTAGTTCGCTTCAGTATTAGTTTTAGTTTTTAAAAGAAATGTGTATTACTTGTGTGCAATATTTAAAAACAAAACAGTATGTTAGCGACATCATTTGAAGGTCCTTTTGTATTGGTTGCTTCTAGATGACATCACTTCTGCTATTATCCAAATAAATGTACTTTTAACAAAAAAAACATTTAAGATCATCCCCAAAGGCTCATGCATCACGTATGGGCCCCTAAATTACAGGCATTTCCATTTTTTGTAAACATAAAATGTAGTTTCAGTTAGTTTTTTTTTTTTTTTTTTTTTTAGAAAGCATTTTCGTTTTTATTTTATTGTGTGAACAAAATTGTTTTTTTGAACATTTGTTTGAGTTTTCTTCCTTAGTTTTAGCTAACTAAAATAACCTTGGGGGCGAGGGGGGTCATGTTTGGGGCCCTAAAACGCAGACATTTTAACTTGTTTACAAAAACTGCAATGTCTTTTTTTATATATATTTTTCAAGCTTTCCAGGGGGCGCCACTGAGTGAAGCAATTGAGCTTGACCATCTGTCTCGGAGTTCATTTCCGCAAATTCCCCTCTACATGAAACGGCTGTTTCAAATCAAAATGCCCGACTTCCTATTTAAATTCCAGCAATTGGCCGAGAGATGACATCATGACAGACAATTTTGTGTCCAGGGCTGATTTTTATTTGTGTTTTTTTCTACTAACTCTCAAATAAAGTGCAAGGCCTCAAATGTGTCCAAATGGTTAAACCAAAGACGCTGTCTTTTCTGTTTAATTCCCATAATTTGCCCCAATTTCAAAATGGCCGACTTCCTGTACAATTTCGCGCATGGATTCTTGAGACTTTTTTTATGCGTTCTGTTATGAATGACATGCAAACTTTTTTTTCCAACTTTCTAAGAAAATACAAAGGCTGGAATTGATTCAAAATGGTTGCTGTAAACCAAAATGGCCGTCTTCCCTCTCAGTTTTGTACAGGCATCCCTTTCATAAATGATGACCTCATCATTGCGAGTCTACTGTGATCCTACCTGGGTAAGGATGTGATCTTCCCCCACTTCTCCACGCAGAACCTGCGGGGTCCATTACTTCCGCGTAGCGAGGCGAAGCCCTCATAAGGAATACTCGACGTGCCGGTCACAAACTGCGCGAGGAACATTTTGAAAAAAGGACACCTGATAGTTTCAAAGGGACGATATGTAGCGATAGTTGCTTTTAAAGAGCTTCATCAATAAATTTGAGTTGGTTTACAAAAGCGTGACAGAAATTTGATTGAGATAGCTAAATTTGAAAATTAATAACTTTTCTCTTATGTTTGATGTGGTCTTTTTCAGCGAGGTAGTACAGCCTAATGGCCAGATGGTGGCAGCATGCGCGCATGTGCAAGTCCACGTGCCTGCCCTACCTGCAGCAGTCGCAGCCTCTGCTCATTGTTGAACCTCTCCACAGCTGCCCAGAACCAGCGTATCACTATGTGGTTGTCATGGTAACCTGCGGGAGGGAGGGAGAGAGGGAGGGAGGAAGGGAGTAGGATGGCGGAGCATGAGTCAGAGGAATAACAAATAAGCTCTGGCGGTGCCAGTTTCCCCACTTCATCATTTTGAACGGCACTTTCACGTTTAGCGGCCGTCCGTCTTCGACGGTCGGTCCGTCGATGTCTTGATTAAAAGAGGCCCTCGTGGAAAAAAAGGACTCAATGTTTTGCTTCCTCCTGGCAGCTCCTCAGCCACTTGCACGCACACGCACGCATATGACAGCAATGTTTGTGTGATGCTTTTGTTTCCTTGACATCAAATAAAAAATAATAATAATAATAATCCAAAAAGAACATGCAGAGTTCAGCTGTATTCATTCTTATATGAAAATAGATATATCACTTTCATTTATAACTGTATTATTTTCTTCATTTATTTATGTTCTTATTTTAGTTTTTAATTTTTTTAAATAAAAGTAAAAATTTCCTTTGTTCACACATTACTCCATCATAATGTTTTACAAAAATAATTATAGAACATATTTTTGTTACATTTTTGTTTCTATTTAATTCTTTCATTATTTTTGTAAAAATAATCATTTTGTGATTAAAATTGTAGTATACATAATTTTATATATTTTCAGATACATTATATCAGAATTTTATTTTTTTGTACTAAAATAAATCCTGTATTTAATATTCATAAAATATTTTAATGAATTTAGATTTTTTATTTTACTTAATTAAGCTATTTTTTCAGATATATTACTTCATATATTGATACTATCATATTTTTACAATATGTATCATACAGTATTTGGTTATTCTTTTTTTTTTTTTTACTTTTTTAATACACTTTTTCTAGATGCATTTCCTCACAATTTTTTAAATTAAATTAAACAGCTTGTTTAAAAAAATGTCTATAAAATATTTTTATTTTGTTATTTTAATTTAAATATAGTCAAGTATCTTTAATATTCATAACCTTACTTCCCTTACATAATTTATATATAAAAAAAACTGTATTTCACATATAATTTTTAATGTTAATGCTATTATTTTAATTTGAACTAATGAAAGTAAAGTAAATTAACTTAAATTAATTCATTAAATTAACTTTATTTCTTTTTTTTAATTAATTTATAAAAGTAACTAACTTTTTTTCCCCCAGATACTTCACTATCATCATTTACTTGATATTAAAAAAATAAAATAAAAAATCATAAATCATGGTTGCTAGTTACTTTCAACGTCACGTGACAGGAAAAACACCCCCCACGGGATTCTTTCTGTCTGTCCAAACGGGAGAAAAACATTTGTGCTTGTCCAACTGACCTCCTCTGTACTCGGTGTTGTTCCTCCAGTCGGCCAGGTCGATCTCAGCCGTGCCGGCGATCACCAGCTCCAGTTCCCTGGCGTCAAACACCGACACCAGTCGCACGTCCACCACCTCAACGACACAAAACACATATCGGAAATGGCAAATAACCAAAATGAGAATACATCTAGGGGGAAAATGGGCAATTCAGAGGTGCCTTGAGATGCAAATTAATTCATTCGGCGACTGTCCTTGTATCTCAAAACACTCAAATCCTATTTCTCCATTGAAATGAATAGAAATGCAAATAATCCGTTCCAGGGCCCCCAAAAGTGTCTTTTTTTTTCCTACATTAGAAATTTCACTGAAAAAATAAAAATAAAAAACATTTGCTTTCCACAAACACGAACAATACGAACACAAAATGCGAGAGGACCTAATGTATCGTCCTTCCTTTCCCTTCTTCTATGGGCTGGATTGGTGTTTGCAAAACTGGCTTAAAAAGGGATACTTGACTCATTGAACCATTTTCAGCAGTGAAGTTCATATTTTGTCCGGAATGAATTTGATAACTTCATTATTTTTTATGTACAATTAATAACTTTAAAAAGTATTTTTTTCTACTTGTTGTCGACTGATGATGATGACATCACCTGTGCTGAGGAAGAAGGTAACGGCCAATCATGGCTCACCTGTTTTCTGGATTTGGTCCAGTAAACTGAGCCATGATTGGTCGTTACCTACTTCCTCAGTGCAAGTGATGTCATCATCAGCTGACAGCAAGTAGAAAAATTACTTTTCAAAGGTACTAATTGTGGGCGGCACGGTAGTCGAGTGGTTAGCACGTCCGCTTCCCAGTTCTGAAGTCTCCGGTTCGAGTCCAGGCTCGGACCTTCCTGGGTGGAGTTTGCATGTTCTCCCTGTGCCCGCGTGGGTCTTCTCCGGGTACTCCGGTCTCCTCCCACATTCCAAAGACATGCATGGCAGGTTGATTGGGCGCTCCGAATTGTCCCTAGGTGTGCTTGTGAGTGTGGATGGTTGTTCGTCTCTGTGGGTCCTGCGATTGGCTGGCAACCAGTCCAGGGTGTCCCCTGCCTACTGCCCAGAGCCAGCTGAGATAGGCGCCAGCACCCCCCGCGACCCTTGTGAGGAATAAGCGGTCAAGAAAATGGATGGATGGATGAAGGTACTAATTGTACATGAAAAATAATGACATTACCAGATTAATTATAGACAAAATATTAAAGAGGTACATTGAGCAATTTTCAGCAGTTAAAAGTGAATATTTTGTCTATAATTAATGTGGCAACGTCATTATTTTTCATGTACAATTTTAAAAAGTAATTTTTCTACTTGCTGTCGACTGATGATGACATCACAAGTGCTGAGGAAGTAGGTAACGACCAATCATGGCTCAGTTTACTGACCAAACCCAGAAAACAGGTGGGCCATGAATGATTGGTCATTACCGACTTCCTCAGCACATGTGATGTCATCATCAGTCGACAGCAAGTAGAAAAAATGCCTTTTTAAAGGTATTAATTGTACATGAAAAATAATGAAGTTACCACATGAATTATAGATAAAATATGAACTTTTTACTGCTGAAATTGGCTCAGTGAGTCAAGTATCCCTTTAACAGCACAAATTTGCTGGCTGGTCTGAAGCATGTGTATCTCAACACATCGCTGTAATGGCAAAATGTGGGAATTTAGGAACAGTGAGACGTGGTCCCGAACATGTTCTGAACAAGTTTCAGGTTGGAATGGGTAAGATGAAGAACTTCTTTTTTCAAAACCTTGTGTTTTTTTTTGTTGGAATTGCGGCAAAAAGTTGGACGTGTTTGAATTTTGCGACCAGCTTGAAGTCGTACCTCGTAGAAGCCCCGGACCAGGCTCTCGGTCTGCTGAGCCACGCCCCTCTCGATGCGCCACTTGACCATGCGCTCGATGTACTCCTTCTTGTTCTTCTCCGACACGGGGATGCCGGCACCGCCAGGCTTCAGCTCTCGCTCGGTGATCTGCAACGGAAACACGAGTACGGCGTTCCCTCATTTCGCAACCTCGCTCTGCGTTTTTTTTGGTTTGTTGATTTTTTTGGGGGGGGTGGTCTTTGCACGGCCCTATCTCTCGAACCCTACGTCCGACCGGGGACGAACAGGCATCAGCGGATTCATCTCAACCAGATCTTTCCAAATGTGTTTGCCCCGTGGATCCGCGACGTTGCATTCTGGAGATAGGTCAACAAATGGCGGATTTTTCCCCAGGATGGCAACCATCGCCGGCGGGCTAACTTTTTGAAAATAAAAAAAACAAAAAAAACAATACTTTTACAGGAAAAAAATGACTGTAAATAAAAAAAAAAAGCATAAATGATAAAGTGAAAAAGTATTCATAATAAATTAATACATACCAAAACCAAAAAACGCATAATAATTGAAAAATATATATACTGTGCTGTATCATAAGTAAATAAAAAAAAAAAAGACTTTTAATGGGAAAAAATAAATGTAAATGAAAAATAACATGATGAATGAAAAAGCATTTATATTAAAGTAAAAATCATAACAAAATGAAAAAACATGCAATAAACAAAAAAAACAAAAAAACACATATTTAACGTGATTATTATTTTTTTGTTTCCCCATTAACTCAGTTTCCATTATCGCGGGTAGTTTTTGGAACGTAACACCCGTGATAAAAGAGGGAGCACTCTACTTCTATACATATTGCGGGGAAAAGTCACTTTGGGGCATTTATAGTACTGGAGTTGTTTTGATTTGAACCTGGGCAAGTTTTGGTGACATTATGGTACTTTTATTTAATCCTGCACAACTTTGCGGGGGCTCACGGTAATTTTATTTTTATCCTGCGCACCATTCAACAGTTTTATGGTAACCTTGTACAACTTTGCTGAATTTTTTACGGTAGTTTGATTTGACTTGCTCCTTTATTAGGAGATTTACGGCAGCTTTTTTTTTTTTTTTTTTTTTTTTTTTTAAACCTGCACATCATTTGATGGATTTTCAAGCAATACAACTTTTATGGAAGCATTACTACTTATGAAGACTCATTCAGCTGTTGAGTCTCAGGTGTGTACCTGTCCAAAGACCTCCTCGTTGACGGTGAAGGTGAGGTCCAGCATGTCCTCGATGTCGTTGTCCTTCATCCACTGCAGGCTCTGGTGGAACTCCTCGTCCAGGAACTCCAGGTCACTCAGGTCGCATGGTCTGCAGAAGAGGAAAACGAAAAGGCAGCATCTCAAAAGTCGGGCATGTTCGTAAATAAATATCATCAAAAGTTGCAAGACTATATAATATCGACAGCCGTAAAATACCTCAATGGTTGCACAGGTTGCATAAAATGATCATAAATCAAACCTAAATTTAAAAGAAAGCCATATAGTCCCTAAATATTCCATATTTTTTAATTAGATGAACAAAAATCCCCTAGAAAGTTGGGTAGGTAAAAATGAAGTTCCCTTGTAAAAAAGCAGGTCAAAATGAAACTACCGTAAATTCCCCAGAGTTCCACAAGGCGAAAATAAATAAACAAAAAAACAGCAAATTCCCTCAAAGTTTCAAAAGATTACCCTAATTCCACCAAAGGCTACACAGATAAAAATAAGAATAAAAAAAATTCCCCCCAAATTTGCATGTGACATTATGAAATATGATTACCATAAATTTTGTAAATCTTGCGCCTGTTCAAACATAAATATCGTAAACCCAGAAGCTCCACCCCTCGCTCCACAAAAGTCACGCAGGTTAAAAAAAGCATTCTTTCATGCTAAAAGTGTTAACCCTAACCCTAAGTAAGACTTTTTTTTTTTTTTTTAATTTCCGTCAAAAATTTTTGTTTAAATATCAATTCGGCCGCATATTGAATTGATACAAGAATTGCGCTCTGTAATATCGCGATATATTGCTGAATCAATTTCTCTTAATACCCTAAATAACTATAATAACTAGGGGTGTGAATTGTCTAGTATCTGCTGATTCGATCTGTATTACAATTCATCGGTCACGATTCGAATGTCGCGATACATTGCCATTTCTTAACACCCCTTGCTACTAGTAAGTGTCTGTTTTGAGGACTTACATGCGCAGAAGCCCCTTGTAGAACGGACGAGTAAAGAAGGCATCCAGCAGGTACTGATGAACAAGAGCCAGTCCCAGAATGCGCCCGCTAAAACGAAACCTTCCGGCAACAAAAAATAACAAGGTCATTTTCCTTAATGTCAACTAACAAAATAACTCAAACTAAAATTTAATAATTGAATAATTTTTCCGTGAATGAAATACAATAAAAACAAAAATTGCTTTGAAAAAAAGAATTGCACCTTATGTTTCTAAAGCTAACTGTAATAGCGAAAAATGTCTTTGTCAATTAAAATCATACATTAGCGTTCGGGGTTCAATTTAAAAATATTTATTTATATATTCCTTCATTTATTTGTGTTACTTGATACTAAATGAACTTTTTTTTTTGTAATCTTGCACTTGACAAATTCTCCATATAATTAACTCATTCACTCTAAGCACATTTTCTCTGTTTTCCTGGATTTGGACAGGTTTTGCAAGGCCCCACAGAATGTTGTGTCCTATTGCGATCAAAACATGGAACCTACCAAAAGGAAGGTTAGAGTCTCTTCTTGCATCAGGAAAAAAAAAGTATATTTCTATCTGTTTCCGTTTTGCAGCAATTCGCATTAGAATATAGCTAAGTTTTATCATTATTCACACAGTGGGCAAAAGAGCTTGTTGCAACATGGCCCTGGTTGAGCTCTTATACTCTACCATCTGCTGGCCATTTTTGTAATAACTACCATTGCTTCAACTGCTCTCTTTAGTTCAGAGGCTGCATCAAAGTCTCCTGTATGCTCTAATATTAAAAAAACAAAAACAAAACAAAAACACATAAATACGTCTTTGGGACTCTGGTAGTATTTAAAATATAACATCTTTATACATTTTTGGGAGCAAATGAGTTAAAAAAAATACAACAAATACTAAAATGAATCAAAACTAAACTAAAGCAAGAACATTTGAGAAAAAAAATAAAGACTAATAATAAACACTAACAATCTTGCTGTAAAAACGAATGAACGCTACATTTAAAAAACGAGCGAGAAAACGAAATAAAAAGTAAGTCATTTCAGTCGGGTGGAATTAAAACGTGTAAAAGGTGGCGGCCTCTCACCATTCGTGGTGATTGTCCACAAAGGCCGACATGGGGCTGATTTGGACCGTGTACGTGTCGTTGGCTGAATATTCAAACAGGCCGTAGTAAGGGTTGAAAAGCTCTCTGGAAACCAGGAAGAAGAACTCTCTGGAGGGGCCGCTGTAGTCCAGCCTGCCAAAAAAAAAAGAAAAAAAAAAGATGCTGAATTTAATTTCCGCTTGACGGAAACTGGGCGACGCGTGATTTAAAATGCGATTTTTGCTCTCACCCGTCCTCGCCGACGAAGCTGACGTAAAGTTTGCTCCTCTGCAGGTCTTTGCGAGAGTAACACATGATTTGGTTAAAGGCGTCCTCCAGAAGGTGGTCCCGCCGTATGATGAGCCTGGCACAAAATCAAGTCACAATATCTTGTTAGCGGCATTTCATGTCAAGACCAGGACCTGTTAAAAGTTTTACATTTAAAACAATCACTCTCAATTACATGAGCCCGGAGCAAGGGTTGAAAAGTCATTTGTTTAAAATTTAAATATGGCATGATAATGTCATGTGGGAGGCATAAGGTTTATGTGAGTGATATTAAAGTGATGTGTGGCCTAACAATCACCTATTCAGTCAAAGCAATCCCAAACAAAGTTAGGTTTGGCATGTCAAGGCTGTAGTATGTTATGAAAGTTACATGAGGCATATTATGATTAGAGGAGGTCGATTAAGCTAATCCAAGGCCTATTGAAGCTACATGTGGCATAGCAATCACACACTTGAGTCAAAACCATCACTCCCAATTACGTGTAGGGCCATTTGTGGTGTTTAAAAGTTAAATATGGCATAATGTCATGTGAAAGGCATAGTAAGGGTATGTGAGTGAAATGAAAGTCGTGTGGCCTAGCAATCACACACCTGTTCAGTCAAAACAATCACACTCAAAGTTAGGTTTGACATGTCACAGCTATAGCTGGCGTAATTAGCAAATTTACGTGGCATATTATGGTTAAAGGAGGTTGATTAAGCTCATCAGAGGCTTATTGAAGCTACATGTGACATAACAATCACACACTTGTTGATTCAAAATAATCACTCTCAATTATATGTAGGGCCATGTGTGGTGTTTAAAAGTTAAATATGGCATAATAATGTCATATGGAAGGCATATTAAGGTTATGCGAGTGATATTAAAGTTATGTGTGGCCTAACAATCATACATGTGTTAAGTCAATACAATTTAGGTTAGGTTTGACATGTCAAAGCAATATGTGGCTTATTAGTAAAGTTACATGTGGCATATTACAGTTAGAAGAGGTCGATTAAGCTAATCAGAGGCCTATTGAAGCTACATGTGGCATAACAATCACACACTTGTTGATTCAAAACAATCACTCTCAATTACATGTAGGGCCATTTCTGGTATTTAAAAGTTAAATATGGCATAATAATGTCATGTGGGAGGCATATTAAGGTTATGCGAGTGATATTAAAGTTATGTGTGGCCTAACAATCACACACCTGCTCAGTCAAAGCAATCCCACTCAAAGTTAGGTTTGGCATGTCAAAGCTGTGCGGCTTGTTATGAAAGTTACATGTGGCATATGAAGGTTACATGAAGTCAATTAAGTTTATCAGAGGCCTGTTAAAGCTATGTGTAGCTAACAATCACACACTTGTGAAGTCAAAACAATCACTCCCAGTTATGTGCAACATGTCAGGGCCATGTGTGGCATTTAAAAGTTATATGTGGCATAATGACATGTGGGAGTTTATGTGAGTGATATTAAAGTAACGTGTCGCCTAACAATCACACACCTGTTCAGTCAAAGCAATCCCACTCAAAGTTAGGTTTGACATGTCAAAGCTATATGTGTCGAATTAGTAAAGTTACATGTGGCATATTACGGTTAGGTTTGACAGATTAAGCTAATCCGAGGCCTATTGAAGCTACATGTGGCATAACAATAACACACTTGATTCAAAACAATCACTCCCAGTTATGTGCAACACGTCAAGGCCAAGTGTGGCATTTAAAAGTTATATGTGGCATAATAATGTCACTTGGGAGGTTATGTGAGTGATATTAAAGTTATGTGTGGCCTAACAATCACACACCTGTTCAGTCAAAACAATCAGACATTTCAGTGTGGCATATTAAATTTACACGGGGCAAATTAAAGTTATGTGTAGCCTAACAATCACAGACTTGTTCAGTCAAAACACACACCAACAAGAGTTGCGTTAAGTTACATAAGGCGCGTTAAGGTTAAATGTGGCATAACAATCACACACGATTTGTGTATGTGGCCTCAAGAGCTTTGAGGTTGAAAAATCACTAATATGTACGTCAAAAAGGAAAAAAAAAATCTACGCAATGAATCCGATTTATTGAAATGTAGATTTGCTCGTACTTGACTTTCCCAGGTCCCTGTCCATATCCTTTCGTCTCCAGTTTCCGATAGAAGTTCCTCAGCTTCGCCTCAAAATCTCGCTTGTAGGGCGCCGGAGCGCGCGCGTTGGCTCGTTGGGTGCCTAACGGAGAAAAAAAACAAAAAACGATATGGTCAAAACTCCAACGGAATTGCCGTCCGGGTCACGGGGCTACAAGTACAACATTGTCTTGTCTCACCCGGGGAACTCTGCGGTGATGAGGAGAGGTTGTAATTTGGGTGGAGCAACGGCGGCACGTACGACATCACCTCCTCTTCGAATAAGCTGCGCAGAAAAAAAAATGTAAAAAAAAAACAAAAACAAAAAAACGCTGGTGTCCGACAAATGAGAAAAGTGCACGTGACTGACCTGAGCAGCATGACGAGGTCTGCGTCCCCGGAGAGCCGCGCAAGGCCGACGGCGCCCTCGCTGCGGATGAACTGCACCTTCTCCCTGCAAACAGGGACAAAGGTTAACTTGTTGACTGGCAGCCATTTTGAATGACGCAACCCCCTTCGCTACCGGCTGTTTGACTGGATTTTGACTGATTTTGAAAGGCCCACAGAATATTGTGTTCTATTGCTATCAAAACATGCAACCTACCAAAACAAAGGCTAGAGTCTCTTCTTTCATCAGGAAAATAAAAGTATATGTTTCCGTTTCCGACAAAAAGAGCTTGTTGCAACATGGCCCTGGTTGATCTCCTATACTCTGCTGCCACATGCTGACCGTTTTTTGTAATAACCGCCATTGCTTTAAGTGTCCTATTCAGGTCAGAGGCTGCATCAAACTTTCTGTATGCTCTAGCATAAAAAAAAAGAAAACAAAACAAAACAAAAAACGTATATACATATGGCCCTGACTGATCTCTTATACTCTGCTGCCACCTGCAGGCTGTTTTTTGTAATGACTGCCATTGCTTTAAGCGTCCTCTTCAGGTCATGGGCTGCATCAAAGACTTCTGTATACTCTAGCATAAAAAAAAGAAACATAAAAAAACGTATTTATACGTTTTTGGCACCGTGGCAATATTTAAATTAGAACGTATTTATACGTTTTTGGGAGCAAATGAGTTAATGATGATGATAATGAAGATGATAGCGGGACATACTTGAGCGAGTTGTTCCTGGCGAGCTCCGGTTGTCTTTCCTGCAGTACCTCAAAGACGTTGGGCTGCCTGAGGAAGGCCACAATCTTGTCGTTGTACGCTGGAGGACGGACGACATTGACAATGAGAAAAAAATGACAAACGCGCTTCGGCCTTGGCGTGCTTGCTTTCTGCCCACGCAACGTACCCACGGGCACCAACTCGTGGTACTGGCCGGAGCGACTGGACCCGCTGAAGGTGCTGGAGGGCCGTGGCACGGCCGGCGCGTTGCTTTGCCGAGAGTCGTCGGCCACCTGCGGCAAAAGGAGACACTGACGGTTCAGGTCGAATCCGAGTTCTGACACCGACGGACACGGTTGTGGTCAATAGTGACATCCTGTCGTTTGGGTGGGAGAAGCGGGGGCACGCCCAAGGCTGGTCTTGAGATACCTTGAGTGACTCCACTTGGGATTTTTCCGAGATGCAAGCTGACAATCAGACAATTTTTTTTGGTGTCGTTTTGACTTGCAAGCGTTAAATGTGTCTCACCTCGCCGGCGCTGTGGCTGCGCTGTCGGCTCAGATGCTGGCGGTGGGCCAGCAGCCCGGTGGAGCGAGAGCTCTGGAGAGGCAGCCGCGGGTCGATGAAGGTTGTGGAGCGACAGTTGTGATCCACAAAGAAGGGCTGAAGGGGAGTGAGATGCAAACATTTTTTTCGGGGTCAGGTCGCGGGCACACTTTCGTTTCCGAGTTTGCCTCCTGCACTCCAAAAAAAGTATTGGAGCAGTGAGGCCTGTCAAGACCAGCCAACTGGTTTGTGGAATCTTGGAGGAAGCCAGAGCACTCACAGAGCAGGAACCATTAGTAAAAACTGTAGTATGTACCTTTGGAAGAATTTACAGTGAGCCAAAAATAAAGGATTTCATCAGAGACTACATTTCAAAATGGCGGATAAAATTAACACTACTCAAAAAGGAGGCTGAAGGGAGGAAAGCCCAAAACAAACACAGCCAGTGAGTTGAAGGCTTAGTTTGAACCAGCCATGTCACTCTCCAGACTAAAACCTTAGAGTATAGATCTTTTTGTTTTGATACTTTGGGAGAGGGGAAGTGTATGCACAACGAGCAGGAAACGTCACAACAGAACTGTATTTCAAAATGTCTGCCACCCACCTTGCCAGTGTGGTCGTGTTTCATTTCCCAGCCCCGGGGGAGCTCCAGCTGCTTGTTGGAGAACATGTTGAGGAAGGTGACCAGATCTCGGTTGTGCTGGTAGCGCTCAAAGTAGTGAGCGTCTCGCCGCACCTTGCTGATCATATGCTTCAGGCAGGTGTTGCTCGTAAACATGCGGTAGGCACTCTGGGCAACAACACACACAAGCGAGACAAAGAGTTCCACATTTTTTAGCTTTCAAGTCTCACTCGGGCGTCTTTGATTCTATTTTTACAACGGCGGAGTAGAGGTGTACAGCGCAACTGATCAAAGTGTGATTATTTTGCTTCTATTATTAGGCCTCAACGTGCACCAGAATTCTCCGGCGGACACGATAAGGAAGGGGATTTGTTTAACTCATTCACTCCCAGCCATTTTCACTGAATTTTGACTGATTTTGCAAGGCCCACAGAATATTGTGTTGTATTGCTATAAAAACATAGAACCTACCAAAAGAGAAAGATTACAGTCTTTTCTTTGCAATTTGCAATTAGCATTAGAATATAGCAAATTTTCATCATTATTCACAAACCTGTTGAAAACACTGGGAAAAAGAGCTTGTTGCAACATGGCACTGGATGATCTCTTATACTCTGCTGCCACCTGCTGGCCCTGTTTTCTAATAACTAACATTGCTTTAAGCGACCTCTTCAGGTCAGAGGCTGCATCAAAGCCTTCTGTATGCTTTAAAACATTGAAAAAAAAGAAATAAACATATAAATATGTTTTTGCGAACATGGCAATATTTAAAATAAAACGTTTTTGTACGTTTTTGGGAGCAAATGAGTTTTAAATGGACCCCAAATTAGCTTGACTTGCAAAGTCATAAATTGAAACGACATCCATGCCGACGATTTGGAGACAAATGGGGATATCTATTCGCATGTTTGAGGATAAACGTGATGGTGAAGCTTCAGAAGACACTGACAGGGTTTGAATGCAGCACAGTAAAGAAGTCGGGACTGCACAGGAACTTGGCGCTGGGTGACTGGAGCAGCAGTGACAGACGGGAACGACTGTTGGAGTGACCCACCACGCTGTCTCGTCTGTATTCTACAAGAAAATCAAAGAACGTGTTTCTCGCTGGCCGTTCACAAGGCGTCAATCTGTCTGTCCTTGGTGTGTTCTAACGGACCGGAAATGGAGTGAGGAATCAGTTCGGCTTCTGGTTCAGGGAGCAGGTCAGCGGCGCTCTCCTCTGTTCGATCACTGTTGGTTATGGTTCTTCTGATGCTCTGATATCTGATTGCGGATAAAAAAATACAGTAACTAAACATGACACCAATTGTTGTACAACTTTAAATTTTTTCGTCAATTCTTACCTGCGGTTGAGTTGCTCCATCTGCTGAATGGAGTTGGATCGGGTCAGGCCCTGCGGAGCTGGAGGTCCGGTGGGCCTCTGCCACGTCGTGGTTCTGTTCACGTGATCCACAAAAAAGATCCTGCCGTGACTGTCGATCCGGGCCTCCCAGTCTGAGAGAACACAAGCATCAACGACAACTTCCAAAAGGAGGTCTCACAAGCGACGGTTAACTGAAGACTTTATAAACAAAAAGGATGCTAGAAGGTCCAATCAGACTGATCTGGATTATTCTTCAACACACAGCAAGCCCGAAACAGACTGATCCCCCCCCGCCCAAAAAAAAATAAAGCAAAAAGAAGAGTTTCTCAGGGGCAAAAAGTGGAAGGTTTTAGATTGACCTTGTCAACATCCAGACTTCAACACTAAAGAACATGCATTTTACGAATAGATTGAATGAAGTAACCACCCAAAACAATACAGATACACATCGAAGCAAAAACGGAGGGCAAAAAAGTGGAGGATTCCAGACCGGTTGAGCCAATATAAAGACCTAAAACCTACTGAGTATGCATTTTACCAGCTCAGGAGGAAACTGAAGGAAGTAACAAGTAAATGAATCCGAAGTGAAAGATGCTACCGTGAAAGTCTGGAAAATAATTACAAAAGAAATGTTGGTTTAGGAAAACTTCTAGTCCAGCAGAATCCTATAAATGTTAATCTGTTGAAGCCAGACATAAAACAGCAAAAATCTCCAAACACTAGTTCCACCCATCAACACAAAATTGGATAGACATGTCATATAACAGGACACTCAAAAAGTCTAAAGGACCCATTCCAGAATTGGAACAGGAAGTTGGCCATTTGCGTCAATTCGAGGATTCATACCTGGTTGGAAAGTTGGATTTATTTATTTATTTTATTATTTTAAATCGGACGGAGACACAAGTTTCATCAATCGACACAAAATTCATTGGGGGTAGATTGTCAACAAAGTCTCAAGGTATCAACCAAGAAGTTGGCCATTTTGATTTTAGCCGTTTTTGAGCAAATTCGAGGGCTTGTACTTTGAAGTAGCTCTGACTGGAAATTGCCAACTTAGAAGCAGGTAGCCTAAACAGATGGGACAAGTATGAAAAATGGCAATGGCAAATTGTGAAGCCTTACAATAACATCATGACTTACTCGGGGGCAGAGGCTCGTCCACTCGTTGGTAACGGTGAATGTCATGCCGTACGGATGGGAGCGACCGAACAGGATGACCGTTGACAGGCGTACCTGAGCAACACAGTCCATAAAATGAGGATTTTCTTTCAGCACAGCTCTTGTTCCCGACATATTCAGTTCACGTTTGAGTGCTAATGTCATGTAAAGTGTTCGGATTTGGTCTGACATCCATTTGAGAGGCAAAGAAAAAAGTGAACAGACCTCGCCATACCTTCCTCTCCATCTGTTTCTGTGGTAACTTGCTCAGACTCGGCAGAGCCCGTCTCCTCGTGCGGCTTGGACTCATCGCCGTTCGCATCTTGGGTCACGCCGCCCGCTGCCGGCAGACTCAGCTTCCTTGTGCCTATCTCGTTGGACTCCGGAGCCAAGGCCGCTTCTCCTTCGGCCTCGGGACAAGCACCGAGACTGTCACGCTCACAGTCTGCAGGTGGACTGGATGGCGGGGTGCCACCAGTCACATCTCCCCCCGGGTCGATGGCTGCATCGGCCCCTTCCTCTGCTTCCTGTGAGGTTATCGCAATAGGGGTAGCAAATAGTCCCCGAAAAGTTGGACAAAATTCACCCTTTGACACCAGTTATACCAATCACCAAGAAATTGGATGATGTCCCAATGACCCCAGCCCGATATTGTACAGGAAGTAAATTTGTGATTTGTGTGAACAACAGTGAAAGAAGAAGGTTTAAAAACGACCATGAACTCACCACAGCTGTGGTCAACGTGACTGGACAACTATCTGATGAAGACGCGACTGTCTGCGGGGCTGTGGCCATGGAGCACGTGTCCACCTCTGAAGAAGGCTCTTCGTTCGTTCCTCTTGTCACCTCGGGGGCCTCCCCACCATCTGGCAAAGCATTGTGGGAAGCGGCCTCTGTGAACAGAGCTTCCTCCGCCTCGGAGAAGACCTCTGCCTCCAGAATGTCATCTTGTTCCTGACTGGTCCCCACCTCGGGGGCCACCTGGACTGTCTCTGGCTCTTCCTCCCCAGGCTGCTCTGGGAGCAGTTGCAGCTCAGGGGACGGCTCGTCTTCATCGAGTCCGCAAATATCCGGAGGGTCCCCGTTAAGTAGCAGCGGGGACGGCGGCATGGGGGGCATTTCTCCGAACCCGGACCGCTCATCGTCCTCATCGGAGTCTATGTGCAACATGGCGCTGAGCCGCGTATGCGTGGGGAAGCTGGAGCGCAGTTTTGGCGAAGCTGCACCCAACGGCCTTTCTCCGGGACCCTTCGGGGCCTCAATAGCATCCAGGCCCTCGCTGAGCGACCTCTGAAGCAACTCATGTCCCTCAAAAAACCTGGCCCCTGCTCTGACGAGAAGTAGCTCCTTTTCAGGGTAGGCCGCCGCCGCCCCGCCTTCCCAGATACCCTGAGAACTCTGCGATCCGGTGGGGGAAGGGCCTGCGGAAACCACTCCCGGGAGGTGATGAGGAAGGTCCTCGTCATCCGAAGGCGTCCCCGGAGCTCCGTTGAAGGTGGAAAGGCCAATTATGGAATCTGGAGAGGCACCTGGCCAGGAGAAACACAGTTTAAACACGCATGAGGAACACCACCTGTGAGCCACTTATTTTCAAGGACAATGTGGTAAGATTCGTTTGACATGACGTGTTTTAGGACCAGAGGTTCTGGCATATCGTAGAACTGAGACTATTAATGTAAGCAATAATAGTATATTGGGGGGGTTGGGGGCGTGTCTAGTAGATGTAATGCATTTATTTTTGCTATTCACGCTGGGTCCCTAACACCTTACCGTCCGGTCCAGTTGAGGTGAGTTCCACTTTGAATTGCAGCTGTCCGCTGACGTGCTCCGTGGGTAGGCGTCGGCACAGGGGAAAAGTCACGGGCTGGACTCTGAGACACCAAAACACAGGATTTATCTGCATATTTTGGTCATTATTAATTACTAGTGCAGTCCTACCACATTTGGTAGGTACCTACCCAGGTATTTTCTCAATAAGCCGCTGCACGGGGATGGTCAACTGGCCAAGGAAGCGTTTGATGATGGGCCGGCTTTTGGCAAACTTGTCCTTCACCTCGATGTACAGGATGTCTGTCATCAGTGCTACAAATGTATATTTCTGGAAAGAGAGAGACTTACATTAGGAACGTGTTAAGACTGGAGTCGTGGTAGGGTTAGGTTTAGGGATACAGGGTTAAGGTTGGGGTAAGGGTAGGGGGTTATGTTATTGGGAAGAAATAAATCGAAGGCTTAGGGTTTAAAGGTAGCGTTAAGGGGTTAGGGCACACTAGTGGATATGTGATGAAGTAAACTGCAAGTTTTGGGTCATGGTAATGGGATAGGATGAGGGGGTTATGGGCTAAAGGTTTGGGTAAAGGTATTAGGTTATTGGGAGGTCAAGTGTAGTGTACCCTTATCATATCATGATTAAGTGAACTGGAGGGTTAGGGGTTAGGAGTTAGGTTGATGGGGAAGGAATGGGGGGGTAAGAGTTTCAGGTTTAGGGCTATTAATAAGAATTGGGGAAAGGGTTTGGGCCAATTTAGGCGTTAGGCTTCATGGCTATCGTTTGAATTAGCCTTTTAGTATCTTGATGAACGGAAGGTTTAGGTTTAGACTTAAAATTATGGTTAGGGTTTGTTCGAGGTTGAGATTAGAGGATATCATAGTGACCTCTCCGTGCCACACGGGATTGACAGTGTTGGCAATGATGGCCGAGCGACGTTCCTGTCCGTGGTGGCTGAACACAGGAAAGACGCTCCTCTTCCCGGGGTGGATGGACATCTTGAGGTACGGATCCGGGTGGAAGAACATGCCTTTCTTCAGGCCGGTGGCACGCAGATCTGTGAGCACACAACAAGTAGGAGAACTTTTCTGTATCGTGCTCAGGAGTTGTCTGTCAAGGTGCCAGTGCCTAACCATGACTCGAACAATTTGGTACTTCGCTTACAGTTTGCGGGCATTTACTGGACAGTCATCTTATTTTCACATATTTATCTCTTTGGTGGATGTACAGCACTGAAACATTTACGTCAACCCACCCGTCAATGTGAAGCTTATCAGTTTCCGAGGATGTTCGACGCCCACTTGCTCCGCAAGGCCCTCAACCTAAAAAAAAATCAAAATGATTAGAAATGATGGTCAGATTTTCAAGTTGGCCAAATACTTTGGAACTTCTAAAAATGAGGCGGGGTGTGTTGGGTGTTCTCAGCACAAGTCACACACCAGGACAGCTGTATTCTTCACAGTGATGCATGGGGTCGTTGCTCTCAGGGCTCCGCTCACTCCGTGGTAGTACTTGAAACAGATCTTGGTCTCCGCTGTGACAAGAGGTAGCAAAAATAATTTATGTTGTGAGCAGGGATGAACAGGCCCATGCAACCCCTCTATACTTATCTTCTGATTCTGGCTCATCTGTGCAAATCCCTCAGTAGGAACTAAGTGGTATCTGTGGCTGATTCCCGCCCCCCTCCCCAACTTTCTATAGCATCGTATCAGTCTTGGAATTTGCCCAAAATGGGACTTTAAGCTAAAATGGCTGACTTCCTGTTCCATTTTGGGCACGGGCGCTTGAGAATTCTACTTACGGCCTGTACACTGACGTCATTCCTATCGTTGACTCTGTCAGGGGTCAGCGGCTACTTTTTTTTAATAACTTTTCAGGGAGGGCCCAACTATGTTTTAATGGGAATTGTAAAAAAAAATAAAAATAGCCCCATGAACAGCATTGCTCAGGTGTGAGGACATCAGTGACTCACGTTCCATGAAATAGGGCCCGGCCTCCAGCCTCCAAACGATCTGACCCTTCTGGGTGCCGTTCACCCCTCGGTTCTTGCAGTCCCACACGTTTGATGGACTGGTCTCATCTGGAGAGCAGAACACAACCTCTTTCCTTAGGTGATACATGCTCAAACATAGCAACAGTTGAACATGCTGACAGCTGACATAGTTAATGCTCAGATCAATGACGAGCCAAAATGATCTGAGGAAGGCGTCATTGAATGTCTGCTTAGTCAAGAAAGGCAGTGGGTGTTAAGACCTTGGCATAGGTAATGAAGTCCTGCTGCCGTACAATCGATATCAAGTGACCTGATGGCAGCTGATGTTTTGCTTGATCACTTTGGCCAGTGAATAGAGAATTTATTGTTTTCACGCAGTTGGACATGTTGGTTACACTTTGAGTAGAAACATCGTCTCTACTGGCTGAAACGGAACCAAAAAGTAATTATCTTCCAAGTTGTGTATTTGATCCCGCAACAGTCAAGGATTTGGCCTCAATGTTCCAATACTTTTGGAGGGGGGAGTGTAGCATCTTGATAACAAATGTGCCTGTTGGACACGCTTACTCGAGTATTACTTTTCAGCTTCGTCAGAGAGATTGAGCGCCCGATAGCCTTGTTCAGCACTCGCTCGTTCCTCTCTGTAAGCACAATTCTCGGTAACGGCTGGGGGGAAAAAATACGCTACCTCCGTTAGCTTCGCAGTTAGCATCCTGTCTTCTCCACTAGCGTCATCCTACATCTTGGCATGTCAGAGTATTTAACTATTTTTCCCCCAAAAAACGTATAAATACGTTCTATTTTAAATGTTTTAAGTGTCCCAAAGATGTATTTATATGTTTTTTAGTTAGTTTTTTTTATGCTGGAGCATACAGAAGGCTTCAATACACCCTCTCAACTGCAAAGAACAGTTGAAGAAATGGTAGTTATTACTCAAACGGCCAGCAGAGTATAAGAGATTAACCATGGCCACTTTGAAAAAAGCTCAATTACTCAAAATTCTAAATAGATTTGTGAATAATGATGAAACTTTTCAAATGCTAATTTCTGCTAAACGGAAACAGTTTTTATAGCAATAGAACACAACATTTTGTGGGCCTTGCAAAATCAGTCAAAGTCCAGTAAAACAGCTGGAAGTGAAGTGGGTTGCTTCTGTGAAAATGGCTGAGAGTGAATGAGTTAATTGTTGTCACTATTTTAGAAATAATTAACTGCCATGGTCGTGCATTTGTCAACCGGAATCCAACTGTTTAATGCCACAGACGTATATATTCGCCAAAAGTCAGCTGGGATCAGCTCTGCTTATCTATGACTCTCATGCTGTCCATACAGAGACCCATGCAGATGTAAATAAGCCATGCTTCAATAATACAAAAATTATATCCCAAAATCATCGTCTTACCGATATGGTAGAGTCCGATCCAGTCCGTGGCGTCCACTTCCTCCTTGATGTCCCAGGAAATGACGAGGGTCTGGCCCCGGTTCAGCGTGAAGTCCAGGGTGGACGCGGTCAACGACGACCTGGTTTGCGAGCTCACCAAGTCGGTGTCGCTGTTGGCACGGGGCAGGCCGACGGGCCCGCTCACCATGGACACGGTGTCCAGCGAGGCCGCACCCCTTTCCGCCAGGCTGCGGAGGTTCTCCGGACTAAGGGTGTGCCTCAGGTTGGGGCTGCGTCTCCGGGGGGCCGAGAGGTGCTCGCGACCCCCCACGGCCAAATTGGGCGCATTGTGGGTGCGGGTCCTGGCTGGGAGGACGGCGGTGGCGAGGGATGGACGCATGATGTGTCTTGACTTTGACTGACGATCTCGTTTAGCGAGGAGGATGGCGGGCTCTAAAGTCAGGACGCATATCGGTGACTCACGACTAAATGTGATGTTTTTTAGTAGGATTCAGCAACTTTTCGTGAGGGTTGAGTGAGAACGTGAGTTCCCACATTGTAACTGAACTTCATTGTCCCTGTGGTGTTTTGAAATTTTAGTACCTGGAGACAAGAAAGGACAGGAGAACTCATGAAACCACAGAGAGTATAGGTCTCGAACTCTAACATAAATACATGGATAGAGTAAAAGAAAAAATGAGAACATTTCTTATGACTTGACTTGACTTGATTTCTGGCCATCATCTGAGAAATAAAACATTAAAATGTAATAGTCCATCTTCACAGAAATAGAGTAGAGGGAGACTCACGACTAACTCACTACACATTCTCAATCTGGCAGTTTCCCTGCTTAATCTCCATTCCATTGCGGATTACAGATTGATTCTGGGAAAATTATTATTATGACAATCTAAAAATAACGCTACTGTAACAATGACAATACGTGTTCATGAGACACCTGGAAGCGCAGTCATGCTTAGTAGAAGGTCAAATATGGTGTTGTGCCGCAGGTTGAAAGTCGAATCAAAGCCGAGTGTTGGCTTGCCACTTAATCAAATGTTTCAAATGTGTTGAACATCCACTTCAGTCAATCAACTGTTTTGCAAAATGAAGCTGAAGCAATTGCTGGAAGCATAGATAAGGCCAAGTCCAAGTCAAGTCTCAAGTCTTTGACCCACAAGTCCAAGTCAAGTCTCAAGTTTTTGACTTACAAGTCCAAGTCACGTCTCAAGTCTTTTGACCCACAAGTCCAAGTCACATCTCAAGTCTTAGACTCACAAGTCCAAGTCACGTCTCAAGGCTTTGACTCACAAATCCAAGTCATGTCCAAGTCTTTGACCCACAAGTCCATTTGAAGTCCAAGTCTATGACCCACAAGTCCAAGTCTTTGATTCACAAGTCCAAGTCACGACTCAAGTATTTGACCCACAAGTCCAAGTCATGTGTCAAGTCTTTGACCCACAAGTTCAAGACATGTCTCAAGTCTTAAACTCACAAGTCCAAGTCACGTCTCAAGTCTTTTGACCCACAAGTCCAAGTCACATCTCAAGTCTTTGACCCACAAGTCCAAGTCACATCTCAAGTCTTAGATTCACAAGTCCAAGTCATGTCTCATGTCTTAGACTCACAAGTCCAAGTCACGTCTCAAGTCTTTGACTCACAAATCCAAGTCATGTCTCAAGTCTTTGACCCCCAAGTCCATTTCAAGTCCAAGTCTATGACCCACAAGTCCAAGTCTTTGATTCACAAGTCCAAGTCAAGTCTCAAGTCCCTGACCACGAGTCCACGACAAGTCCAAGTCTTTATGTTCCAAGTCCAAGTCAAGTCTCAAGTCCCTAAACACGAGTCCAAGACAAATTCAAGTCCCTGACCGAAGTCCAAGGCAAGTCCAAGTCTTTCACCCCCAAGTCCAAGTAAAATCCAAGTCATTGATCAACAAGTCCAAGTCACGTCTCAAGTCTTTTGACCCACAAGTCCAAGTCACATCTCAAGTCTTTGACCCACAAGTCCAAGTCACATCTCAAGTCTTAGATTCACAAGTCCAAGTCATGTCTCAAATCTTAGATCCACAAGTCCAAATCAAGTCTCAAGTTCTTGACCCAAAAGACCAAGCCACGTCTCAAGTCTTAGAATCACAAATCCAAATCATGTCCAAGTCTTTGACACACAAGTCCATTTGACGTCCATATTTGCTGCAATTGGTTTGTCGACGCTGCCTGCCCGTGACCCTGACACTGCTTTGAAAACCTAAACTTTTGTTGAAACCTCTAAACCGGGCCAAATTGAAACCTTAAGCCTTGTCAGTTAGAGACGGATTAAAGGTTGTTAACCATAATGTACAACCACAAACATTTGACTCCATCTACAGAACTTTGTATGCCGCGATGGTTGTCTTTCAAGTGCTGTATCAATAAAGTTGAGTTTTTCCAACTCAAGCCTGTCTTGAAACCTAAATTGAAAAACCCTAACCCTGGTTTTTAAGCTTACTTTCAAACCCTAAATGCTGTTGTGCGGTATTGGCTGAAAGTTAATGAATTGCGCCGCTGCGCTTTATTCCTGCCCATCTGCTGTGCGCGCTTGTGCGTGTGCGAAGACGAGGGACCCCTCATGCGCCTTGGTGGAGGTTACTGCAGCATTTGATTGCACGACAGAACGGGCACCTTGGGGAGCACGTGCGGGCACTCGCTCTTTGCCTCTACTAAAGGTCATTGAACCCGGTGGAAAGGTGGCTGTTGTGTGATGAGCGCTTTTTGGAGAGGAAAAAAGGCAAGCAACATTTGCGGATGAAGATTTTCGCCGCCCAGCAAAAGTCTGCGATGATTTATGACGGCGACGACTCGATGTCACCATCCGCTTTCCGCTCATTTATGGGTTAGGGTTAGGATTAACCCTAACCCTGAGTGGCAGAAAAGTACGTTTGTTTCCTGATAGACGATGCATGGATAGAATCAGGAAATATTGGGGAACAAAAATGTCCAATTGGGACTTCAAGGAGGTCAAGTGTCAGGAACCGGAATTTGACCAACCCTCTCCCTCCCAAGAATACGCTGCCAAATCCATTTTAAACCCTATCAACTTAGTATGCATTTTACCTATTCAAGAGGAAACTAAACTAACGCCGGGGAAAATAAAGCAAGATGTAACGAAGCAAAAAAAAATGTGAAAAAAAAATCAAATAAAATTTCCAGACTTAAACCCTAGAGAGCATGTTAAAAAACACAAAAAAAAACAAAAACAAAACAAAACAAAAAACGTTACCATCTCTTGTTCTGTGAGATGTCCAAATGTCCAAAAACAGAAGAAATCCTGAAAATTACTATATGATGTACACAAAATTACCAAAAAGTCATAAATGTTCTTTAAAAAAAGGCAGAAATCTATAAAATGTCTCAAACCAAAAGAAGAAGTCCCCCAAATCAACACAAAATGTCAGAAAATTGATAGCAAAAAAACACAAACAAAAGCCAAAAACAGCCATAATATGTCAAAAAAAAAAGGCAGAAAAGTCTTAAAACATATGAAAAACTAAGTCTTGAAAAATTACACGCACACACAAAATCCAAAAACCGCAGATGAAGGTAGAAGAAAATGAATCTCAAATATTGGATGTCCATATTTTCTAATATGCTGCAGCTCTAATTAGCTCTTGGGCCCTCAGTACATTTGACTAACACCGCTCACAGTTTCGTTTATCATAATGCTCAAAGATTTTGCGGCTCCAAACATCTTTTTTTTTTTTGTTATTTATTTGACCTAAAATGGCTCTTTTGACAGTAAAGGTTGCTGACCCCTGGCATATATCACATTATATTCCGATATATTCCAGCCCTAATAGCAAAAACAATATGAACTGGACTCAGTGCAATTTCTGGAGAAATTGTGTGGGAATGCTAAAAGCTGAAATGCTAATAGCTGAATGCTAAAATCTAAATGCTTGGTGACCTCCTGGTTACTGGACAATGCGCTTTACAAGCTGCGTCATTGAGCAGTATCAGAAATGTGGTAATGATTAGAAGTTGTATGTGTATAGAAGTGGGTGTGAAAAGTGGGACTGAGAAAAATTTCAGTGTCAGTCCCATTGATAATGAATGGGGAAAAGTTTATCTTTAATGTTAAATTGTGTGAGTACTGTAAGTAATGTGAAATCAAACGATATAGTCCCAAAAGGGCATTAATTTTTGAAGCAAATTGAAATTTGAACGGTGTAAATCGGAAGTATTATGTGGGAGTTGTTTGACGGTAAAAAAAAAAGTGTGGAGAATAAAATGTGCCTGAAACTAGACTAAGTGCAATTTCTGAAGAAATTGTGTGGGAATGCTGAAAGCTGAATGCTAAGATTTGAATGCATGTGGAATGCTTATGCTGCGATTGGCTGGCAACCAGTTCAGAATGTACCCCGCCTAATGCCCGAAGCCAGCTGGGATAGGCTCCAACACTCCCCGCGACCCTCGTGAGGAAGAAGCGGTTAAGAAAATGGATGGTTGGATGGAATAGATGGAATGCTTATGAAGTAAATTGAGAGATAAATTGTGAAATTATAACCTCCTGGTTACTGGGCAATGCGCTTTACCAACTGTGCCACAGAGTAGTATCAGTCACCTGGTCATGATGATAAGTTATATGTATGGAAGTGGGTGTGGAAAGTGATACTTAGAAAAAGTTGAATATCTGTCCCATTGAAAATGAATTGGGAAAAGTTGATATTAAACGTTAAATTGTGCAAACACTGTAAGTAATGTGGTATCACACGATATATACCCCGGGAGGCGTGTATTTTTGAAGCTAGTTGAAATTTGAGAAATGTAAATTGGAAGTACTATGTGGGAGTTCTTACGCGGCAAAAAAGTGTGAAGAATAAAAATCACAATAACATATGTGGGAATGCTAAGGCATTCCCACAATTATAATAAAGAATACGAATGACATATGTGGGAATGCTTTCCCACAACAATTCGAAATAGTCGCTACGTAGGGGCGGGTTAGGCCATAAAATATGCTAGTGTGGCACACTTGAAATCAAACTGGGGGTGAGGGGAGGGTTGTGGCGCCTGAAATCAAATGAGTTTCACACACCTGCGAAGGCCTCACCGCTCCAATACTGTGTTGTGTTGTTGTTTTTTCTTTTTTTTAAGCTCATCCACAGGTTGCCTACTCCACCATCTTTGTTTACATGCACACAGACAAATGACAATATTTATAATGAATACAGATCTACCTATATGTGTACTGGGGGATTAAAATGGTCATTACACAACTTGACCGCCACCCCCAACCAATCTCCATCCATGTGTACCTTTGCACCCAAAGCATGCACGCATGCCTATCGGATTACTGTGGGAATTCCCGACGTCATTTTTCGCCTTTGCACGCTCGAGCAGCAGCTCGCGAGGGAGAATGCACGCATGCAAACATGGACGACGCGACAGCACGCTGCTTACCTTTGACGCAGAGGAAAAGAGCGGCGGCGGGGGGAGGATGAGGAGGGGGATCACGCTCCTTCTTCTTTGCCTGCCTGCTGCTTGCAGCTCGTTATCCCCGCAGTCCAAATGAGGCGAGACGGGCGGGGTGCAGCAGCAGCAGCAGCAGCAGCAGCCGCGGCGGTTGCTGTGGTCGCCCGCCCGCCCGGGCCCCTCCCACACCCACGCGCACAGCCGCCAGCGGCCGGCCAGGAGGGGAGTCACGTACAGCGGGGGGTGGATGGATGGATGGTGCACGGAAAAGCACTCTCCAAAAAAAAAAAAAAAAAAAAAAAAAGCAAAATAAAACCAAATTAAGTCCCAGGATGACGTAAGTTGTTCCTTCCTACGGCGGGGTTGCTGTCGTTCTCGGATGACGATGCATGCGTGTAAACATGACAGCGTTTTTTTAGGAGCCACATGACGTCTTCAGGGGTTCCTGTGCACCACTACTTAAATTTTTTTTTTTTTTTTAAATGCTGGTGCTTGCCGCAGAGCGCGAAGGAGCACGGTTGGCAACACAATGGCGCCCCCTGGCAGGCCACTCGAAGGACGTGCAGACCATTTAAAAAGGGATACTTGACTCATTGAGCCATTTTCAGCAGTAAAAAGTTATATTTTGTCTAGAATTAATGTGGTAACTTCATTATTTTTCATGTACAATTAATACCTTTAAAAAGTATTTTTTTTTTCGACTTGCCGTCGATTGATGATGACATCACCTGTGCTGAGGAACTGACCAACCACAGAAAACAGGTGAGCCCTGATTAGTCTTTGCCTACTTCCTCAGCAAAGGTGATGTCATCATCAATCGACAGCAAGACGAGGGGGGTGGGGGGGAATGTTTTTAAAGGTATTAATTGTACATGAAAAATAATTTTGATTAGTTTCTAAAAGTGTTTCATGTATTTTAAGTATTTTTATTTTGTTTTAATTATCATTTCTAATGTATATTTTCCCATTTCGGATATATAGTACGGTATATGAAATTATAAAATCATGTCTAAATGGCCAAATTGACAACATGCAACAAGCCACATTTTTAAAATTTATTTATTTGTATTACATAAATATATACCAATATACTAGGATTGTTCAATGCCATTATTTTTCAGAAAATTTTCAAGAAAGATCTATACATCTCTGTTTTTTTTTTAATCCTGAAATTTACATGAAATTAATGGCAAATTTTTATTCTTCTGATTTCTAGTTCCTGGTGTGTTTATGTATTTCCTAGTTGAAAGTGGTGCAATCTTTTACGGCAACAATGCAAAATAAATAAATAAATAAAATCCTAGAATAGCTTTCAGCCAAATTTTCAGACACTTATACTTACAAAATCTATACTTTTTGTCCGGGAAAAATGTTTCCAAAAATGTTATCTTAAAGCTCATCACACAAAAATCCTCACCGCAAAACACTATTTGACGATACTGATAAGCACAACTTCACAATCTAAAATATTGCAGGATAACCAGACGCACACAAGCTTAAAATAATAATAATACAAAAAAATCACAGCATGTTTACAAGCAAGCATCGGTCATCCTCATATCGTGACAAAGATATGATAAGCAGATAAGGAAATGTTCAGTATATTGCTCAGGGATACATCCACATGGTCACAAGGGCCGGCAGGATCAAACCCACAACCTCTTGGTTGGGAGACAACCGCTCTACCACTGATCCATGCCACCCACAAGGGGAATTTGGACAGAACGGAGTCTTAGTGGTTGGTTGCAGCTTCCTGCAACTCAACAGTGATTGAAAAAAATGGATGGATGGATCAAAGTTATCACCAAAACATTCGGACTGTCATTTTCAGGTCCAGAGTCTTTCTAAGTTTATCACACAAGTGCAATAAAACAACGGAACCAATGTCTTATCAATGTATTGCGCAATTGTGAAATAGGAAGAAAACATGAGCGCTACGAATGTTGTGGTCCCTCTCTCAGTCTACCGGTTTCCAGCCGCCATGAGGCACTCGTTGCTGGTGTCTCTGTGCGTTCTCTATTTGTATGGTCGCCTGAGCGGACTGGTCAATGGAGCGGAGGGCTTCACGCTTCTCGCAGGTCCGCTTAAGTCCGACAAGGACGTCTTTAACTGCGCTGGTCCCATCCCTGCTGGATCCGCAAGGTATTTGGACTACCTTCGGAGAAGAGGTGCGACCCATTTCCAGGTGCCGCTGTCCTGGCATCGACTTCTACCATCAGGTATCTTCTCTATCGGTTTTTCCTTTTTTATAGTGGGGTAACAACATATTTAATCGGCCACCAATTGTGCAAGTTCTCCCGCTGAAGTCACTGACGAGCAGCCATTTTCACTGAAGGAACCCCCTTGGCTACCGGCTGTTTTACTGGATTTTGACTGATTTTGCGAGGTCCGCAGAATATTCTGTTCTATTGCTATAAAAACATGGAACCTACCAAAAGAAAGATTAGAGTCAGGGGAAAAGAAAGTATATTTGTATCTGTTTCCGTTTTGCAGCAATTAGCATTAGAATATAGCGAAGTTTCATCAATATTCACATTCCTGGTTAAAACACTGGCAAAAAGAGCTTGTTGCAACATGGCCCTGGCTGATCTCTTGTACTCTGCAGCCACCTGCTAGCCGGTTTTTGTAATAACTACTATTTCTTTAAGCCACCTCTTCATGTCAAGCTGTATAAAAGCCTTCTGTCTACTCCAGAATAAAAAAAAATAAAAATAAAAAAAACGTATTAAAACTTTTTCGGGAGTGCAGGACAAAGTATTAAAAAACATATTTATATGTTTTTGGGGTTGAATGAGTTAAAACGATATTTTAAAAATACATATATTTGATGGCGCAAAATACTGTACCAGGTCACCTACAAACAAGCAAGAGCTACTTCGAGGCTCCATGCAAGATCTCATCCCATGAGAACAAAATGATCATGAGCAAAAATCCCAGAATTATGTGAGAGGGACCTGTTGAATGACCTGCTGAGAGCTGGGGCTGAAAGGTTACCATCAGGAACCCACAACGCCAACAGGGAATGAAATCCTGTAGTGCCAAACGTGCCCCGCTGCTTAAGCCAGGCCCGTCTGAAGTTTGCTAGAGAGCATGAGAATGTTACGTGGTCAGATGAAACCAAAATAGAACGTTTTTAGAGGAAGAACAATGCTGAGTTGCATCCCAAGAAGCAAAAATCATGCTTTGTGGGGACCGCGCGACTGATCTGTGTTAAGGAAAGCATGAAAGTCTTGAAGTGGTCTAGCCAGTGTCCAGATCTCAAGCGCATAGAAAAGCCGCAAAACAAGACTATTCTCAAAGAGCTCTACATGCACACATGGGCCAAAAAAGCAGCTACAGTGTATGTAAATCTGCTGAAGACCGACTATATTTATGATGAAAATTACCATCAATCCCAAATGTTTTGAATCTGATTCCGAGTCCTCCCCTCAGGCCAGCCAAGGCGGCCCCAACAAACGGTGGTCAGCTGCTACCGAACTCTTCTGAAGCAGGTCTTGACTGCGGGTCTCCAGCCTCTTGTTATCCTTCATGCATCCACGGTGCCGGAAGATCTGAAGTCACGGTTTGGAGGATGGGAAAGTCGAGAGCTGCAAGGGATGTTCACCCTCTACGCAGAGTTTGCGTTTAAAGAGTTTGGGGAGTTGGCCCACTCCTGGGTGATCCTCAGTCAACTGGGTGAGGTTTGGCAAGATGGACAGGCACCCGATGAGAGTTATCAGCAAGATATCCTCCAGTTGATCCGCGATATTTACCAACTTTACCATCGTAGCTTTGGTGACAAAGGTGAGTTATGAAAATGATTTGGTAAGCAATATGGTTGACTTCCTGTTCAATTGTGGGTATGGGTCCTTGAAACTTATTTGTCAATCCTATTTTGATAGACGTTTCCACCTAGGTAGACAATGAGACGTAAATAAATGGGTGTGATGTACATAATACTTGGTGGCTAACTCACCCAAAACGCTTACCCTCATCCTAATCCTAACCCTAAAGATGAGTCATAATTGTAGCCCATTACCCAATCCCAAGCCCTTAACCCTATGAGCACTAACCCTATGACTAGATCATCCAAAACCCTTACCCTCATCTTAATCCTCACCCTAAAGATGAGTCATAATTGTAGCCCATTACCCAATCCCAAGCCCTTAACCCTATGAGCACTAACCCTATGACTAGATCATCCAAAACCCTTACCCTCATCCTAATCCTCACCCTAAAGATGAGTCATAATCTTAGCTCATTACCCAATCCCAAACCCTTAATCCTATGGGCACTAACCCTAACCCTGATTTTAACCTTGATCTCAAATCCTATAGCTCAGGGATCATCAACCCTGGTCCTCGAGGGCACCTATCCTGGAGTTGGTGACCCATAATTTATTTGGCCACAAATATACTGGTCCCTCTTGAGATCACATTGGGAGGATGTGGCCTCTGAACTCAAATTATTTTGGCACCGCGACCCTAAATCTTAACCCACCCATAATCTCTAACTTTAATCCCAAACATAATCCCAACCACTAACCCCTCACGCCCAATTCACACTGGCTGCGGAACGGATGCGGTGCGTTCTAAGTATGGCGGCCGTACGGACGCTGCAAGGATAGAACGCATTCAAGTCTACATGTCAATTCACACCAGCTGCGGGGCGGTGCATCCGCGGTACGGAATCGATGCGGAGGGTTTCGGCAGGCGTTCTATTTTTTTCCGAACACCACATGCCGATTTTCATGAAGCTGAAGAAATGACACGAGCTGGACAGGAAGTCGGGCTTCTCGCATCAAGGTAAATCCGGTATATTTGAAAATAAAAACGTTTGCGAACTTGTTTGCTTTTTGTTTTTTTTGGGGGGGAGGGAAGCTAGCTAACTACATAACATGACATGAGTGGGACATTTAAGAAAAAAAAATCAGCTCAGAATAAATTAAACATGACCAAAAAAAAAAACTATTTAAAAACAAAAAGTACTTACCCATGTTAGAATAGTTATGGTAGAAGTCCCAGAAATAATGTCCAAAAAGCACATCGATGTGACAACAGGCAAGTGTGGCTATTGTTTACAAAATAGGACTCTATATACACGGTTGTTATTGCGTGAACTCAACTCTCCAGCGTGAACCCCACATGGTCTTGTGGTCTGGCGGGTGCAGATTTCCGGACACGCAATGCACGCAATTGTGAATTGCAGTCGTGCGGAAGCCGTACGGAAAACGCACCACGTCCTTTCCGCAGTAAGTGTGAATTGGCCGTAAGTGTTCGTTACTAGTTTGCAACTCTTCAACCTATCCACCAACTTAAATGCTTTTACGCTTCCATTTTCACAGGGAAAGTTTCCGTTGGGTTAAGAGCAAGCGACATCGCACTTGTTTCGCAGATTCAAACTTCACTCACAGTAAGAGTTGCCACTGCTCCTTTGTGGTCATCCTAGAAACCTTTTTCAATCACGTGCTTGTGAGCTGAAGGACAATATTTGTATGAACTTCTGTATCTCTAGTTGGACTTCCTGTCGGTGCATTTTGAGTCCAACTGCGCCTCCACATTCAATTTGACAGAGGAGCTGGCAAAGTTGAAGGTGCAATCATTATCCAAAGCTTTTCCCCCCCTCTTTTTATGTGATGGTCTCACAAATGAGGATTATTTTTTGTGTTGTAGGTGAGCAGCCAGGATTTGCCTATCCTCATATACAAGATGGCACACTGTGATTCTGCTGACAGTCACCTCCAGATTCTTGGCCATTACTTACAAGGTAAAAGGTGGCTAAAGGCTACATACAGAAGTTGTCTGATTGCTAAGACTTTTGCCCTCGATGTGAGATTTCTCATTTGCGCTATCTAACTTGATTTTGACTTTTGGCGCAAAGTTCATGGATGGGTGGCTTTTCTGAGCAATGCTCCTCAATAGCTGCATTGTTTTGTAGCTAATAAACGTTACCTACCAAAACTTGCTAACGTAAACAGAGCTAGCTAGCTATCACTTTCACCACTGTGGCTGCACTGAAGGTGTAGCTCCTCATTTAGCCACGTGCGTCCGAAAATAGACAAGAGCTCATCAAGTGTAATCAGTTTTAGATTGCTCCAATAAACATTTATAGTGCAATAATCATGACTTGCATTCACTCTTGACAGTGCTCAACAGCAACAATTTTAACATAGAAGGATGTGACATGGTGGACGTGTTAGGCAAGATGGATACGGAGGATCTTCCTACCAGGTAACACAAGTTTCCTTTTTTGGAGGATTTGACATAATTAAAAATAAATAAATAAATAAATAAATAAATAAATACCTGTTTGCAATATGGATGAGTATCTTTGTGTTTGTTTTTTGCAGCACTGCATATTTCAGCGGAAAGACAAGCAGTTACCAGACTGTCTGGGATCAGTTTGGAGGCCAGCTCGAATCTGAACGTGACATTTTCCTCAACGAATCCTTCCCCGCCGATTTCCAGTGGGCAACCTCCAGTGAGTCCTTCAAAGTGGAAGGAGGCTGGGCTGAAGGCGGGAAGGCAGAAACCATTTGGGATCGCTTCAGTCATGAAAATAAGGTTTTTGACAATCAGACAGCTGATCAAGCTTGTGACAGTTACCACAAGGTAGATTACGACGTCTACCTCCTGCGAGGACTTCAAGTCAACACCTACCAGTTTTCCATCTCGTGGGCACGTATTTTCCCCACGGGCTATCGAAGGAGCCAGTCTAATAGAGGAGTACTCTACTACAATCAACTCATCAATGCTCTCATTGAGTCAGGAATACGACCGGTCGTCACCTTGTACCACTGGGACCTGCCCCAGGACCTGCAGAATCAGGGCGGATGGACTAATGCTTCCATTGTCAAAGCCTTCAAGGATTATGCAGACTTCTGCTACTCCACGTTCGGAGACAGGGTCAAGACGTGGAACACGTTCAGCAGTCCTTGGATGGTTAGCCACGCTGGCTATGGCGTCGGAAAACACCCCCCTGAAATCCAGGATTACGTGGTGGCCTCCTACCAGGTAAGAGTTTTCACAATTTCAAACCTGTCCAACAGAATATAATTTAAGGTTTCTGACTTTCAGTGTTCCTAAGTTGGCAACTCCTTTGTTTGAAAGGGGCTCTGTACTTTTGTTTAGCCGAGCTCGGTGTGGTTCTTATATAAATTAGTCGTTTATGATGTCACAATTCAGCAAAATTCAGAATTTTCAAAAAGGGTTGTCTCACAAAAAACTGATTTGTTTAATTTCAGACGTGATGCTGGGTGGGCAAGCACTCCTGCGGTATTTTGGAAACCTTCTTTCGCTCTTTTCTCTTCCAGGTTACTCACAACATAATTAAATCCCACGCTGAGGCCTGGCATGTTTACAATGACAAATACAGAACCAGACAAGGCGGCGAGGTGGGAATCGCGTTAAACTCTGACTGGGTCGAGCCCTTGGATCCCTCCAGACCTCAGGACGTGGAGGCAGCAGACCGTTCTCTGCAATTCACGTTCGGATGGTTTGCGCACCCTATATTTGTGAATGGAGACTACCCAGCAACTCTGAAGAGTCAGATTGACAAAAAGGACAAACAGTGTCCTCATTCGAAACCTGCGATTCTGCCAAGTTTCACTCCTGAAGAAAGTCAACGGATCAACGGAACAGCCGACTTTTTTGGACTAAACCATTATACAATGCGGCTGATTAACAGCAGTGATGGTGGTTGCAACGCGGGTCCACAAGGTGTGGGTGACTTCCAGTCCCATGTAGACCCATCCTGGTCTCCAACAGCTTCGGACTGGATCTATTCCACACCCTGGGGGCTGAGAAGGCTTCTTAACTATATCGTTGCGGAGTACCTAAAGGTGAAAAAAGTACCGGTGTACGTGACAGGGAATGGCATGCCAACAGAGTATGGTGTGGACCCCCTAAATGACACAAGTAGGGTAGACTATTTAAGAAGGTACATCAATGAAGCTCTAAAAGGTTGGTCGAAGGAATTTCTTTGTATATTTTATGTATATTTTCTACTTATTTGAAGTGGATAGGAATCAAGCTTTGTGTTTTTGAGGGCGGGGAAAGTCATAAATTTCAGGTCATATTTTCAAGTTAAAATGTGGTCTAACTTCCTTGTCTCATTTTGTAGCAAGACTCCTGGACGAGGTGGATGTACGCCGGTTCACTGTGCGGTCTCTAATGGACGGATTTGAGGGGCGACAAGGCTACAGCCAAAGATTTGGCCTTCACTACGTCAATTTTGAGGACCCAGACAGACCGAGGACCCCGAAACAGTCGGCATATTTCTATTCACAGGTTATAAAACAAAATGGATTTGGTATAAGTCTTGGAGATGTTTTGAAAGTGACCCAAACACAATTCAAGCCTCCCTTGAAAGCGTTGCCTCCTTCAGAGGTTCCGTCTAAGTCCAAGGTTATATGGGAGAGATTCTCCCACCAGTCCAAATTCCACAGGAAGATCTACCATTATGGCACTTTCCCACCAAATTTCATCTGGGGAGTATCATCTTCCGCTTACCAGACTGAAGGAGCCTGGAATGCAGATGGGAAAGGACCAAGTATTTGGGACGTGTTCACCCACAAACCAGGCAGTATACTAGGAAACGCCAATGGAGACGTGGCCTGCGACAGTTACCACAGAGTCCGAGAGGATCTCTACATGCTGCGAGCTCTGCAGGTGAAGTCGTACCGATTCTCCTTATCCTGGTCCAGGATCTTCCCTACGGGTCTGCGAAGTTCCCTAAATCTAAAGGGAGTCAACTTTTACAACAGAGTAATTGATGATCTTCTGGTAAATGGCATCACACCGATGGTGACGTTGTACCACTGGGATCTCCCACAGGAGTTGCAAAAAATCAGCGGCTGGGAGAATTCGGGCATGATAGAAATTTTTGCCAATTTTTCCGATTTCTGCTTCTCCACCTTTGGAGACAGGGTGAAGTTTTGGATGACCTTCAACCAGCCCCACACCATCGCATGGTCAGGATATGGACTCGGACAGATTCCACCAAATGTTCGGAAGCCCGGAAGTGTACCGTATAGTGTCGCGCACAACCTCATAAAAGCCCACGCCAAAGCTTACCGTATCTACGATGAAAAATACCGCAAATCCCAGGGTGGTCTGGTTTCTCTAGCCCTCGGTTCGGACTGGGTAGAACCAAAGGATGTCCGTGTTTTTCGCGAAGTGGCGGCTGCCGACCGCGCTATGCAGTTTCAATTGGGTTGGTTTGCCCACCCCATTTTTAAGAACGGCGACTATCCAGACGCAATGAAGTGGCAGGTCGGAAACAAGAGCGAACTCCAAGGTTTGGCAGAATCCAGACTACCTAAGTTCACCGAAGAGGAAAAGAAGTCCATCAGGGGGACTGCTGATGTGTTCTGCTTAAATCACTTCACCACAAAGGTAGTAAGCCACGCCACGGCTCGGCTCACGCCCCCGTCCTACGACTACGATCGGGACCTGGCCGAAGAAGAGGATGGTGATTCGCCAACCACGGCCATCAAAAACCAGAGAGCTGTGGCTTGGGGGTTAAGGAGACTCCTCAACTGGGTCAAAGTCGAATATGGAGATCCGGAGATTTACATCACTGACAATGGAGTTGCTACAGAGGCGAAGACAAAGTGGGATGACACAACAAGGGTGTTTTATTTCAAAACCTACATTGACGAAGCTCTCAAAGGTAACATCAGCACTTTTCATTGACAGTTTTGATAGGCTATGAAAAGGTCGTATGTTTTCAAGATAAATAGTTGTGTAGTTTTGTTAACAGGTTTTAATTTTTGATTTTAGTTGCATATTTTTGTAATAGATTTTGGTCAGATATTTTTGGGAAACAAAGTTGTGTATTTTTTTAGAGGAAAAAAAAACTTGCTTTCCACATAATTCCCTCCATAGCGTACGATGTGGACGGCGTGAAGTTGAGAGGCTACACGGCCGCCTCGCTCATGGACTCGTTCGAGTGGCTCCACGGCTTCAAAGTGGGATTCGGGTTACACCACGTCGACTTTGAAGACCTGAACCGCCCGAGAACACCCAAATACTCAGCTCATTTCTACTATCGAGTCATCAAGGACAACGGATTTCCCACACCAGAGGATGAAAAAATACTTTATGGAAATTTTGCCGAAAATTTCATCTGGAGTACTGCAACAGCGTCATATCAGGTAATGTTAAAAATGGCGATATGGAGAATAAACTTTTGGGTGTTTTCCTGATGTTTTAGCATTGACTGCCTCTAGATTGAAGGAGGTTGGAGGGCTGATGGAAAAGGTCTGAGCATTTGGGACAAGTTTGCCCACACGCCGCTCCGAGTGTTTAACGACGACAACGGGGACGTTGCCTGCGACAGTTATAACAAAATCCACGAGGACGTTTCCATATTGAGGCAACTCAAGGTGACGCATTACCGCTTCTCCGTGTCCTGGCCAAGGGTTCTTCCCGATGGCACCACCAACTACGTCAACGAAGCTGGACTGAGTTACTACAGTCGCTTAGTGGATGCCTTGCTTGATGCAAACATTCAACCTCATGTACGTGGAAATACAAATTATATAATGGCAGTAGTACTTTGCAGTATTTTTTTGCTTTGCATCGAACCGTTATCTTTTATCGTCTGTGCTGTTAGGTCACGCTGTACCACTGGGACCTTCCTCAAGCTCTGCAGGACATCGGCGGCTGGGAGAATGAGACCATTGTGCCCAAATTCCGGGATTATGCCAACCTCATCTTCAGCCGCCTTGGTCACAAAGTCAAATTCTGGATCACCATTAATGAGCCGTACAACATCGCCAATGTGGGTCACGGTTATGGGGCTGCTGCACCAGGTACAAATACAGAATATATCAGCACCTGATGCATTATCTTATCATAAATAATGGTATATCTAAAAATGTGACCCTAATCATCACCATCCAGGGATTAGTTTCCGGCCGGGCACGTTGCCGTACATCGTGGGCCACAACTTGCTCAAAGCTCATGCCGAGGCCTGGCACCTCTACGACGACGAGTACCGCAGCAAACAGGGCGGGATCATCTCCATTACCATCAATTCTGATTGGTCCGAGCCCAGAAACCCTTACAAGCAAGAGGACGTCGACGCCGCCAGGCGTGTGGTGCAGGTGCCATCTTTTGGTTTTCACACAATTAAAATGTCCTAGACTTTTAAAATGTCCATACGTTTGAATGTGAACATACCCCGTGATTGACTGGCAACCAGTCCAGAGGCGTAGACCTCTTCACGACACAGAGATTCCTGTTTGCAGTTCTACATTGGCTGGTTTGCCCACCCGGTCTTTAACGGCGACTACAGCGATATGATGAAGACGATCATTCGAAAGAGAAGCCTCCAAGCGGGCCTACTGAAATCTCGGTAGTTGCAACTTCTTGTTTGGAAAGTCATAAAATTAGCAATTTGATTACTCGCATTTTCATCACCTACCAGGTTGCCTGAATTCACCGCAGAAGAGGTCCAAAGAATCAAGGGTACTTACGACTATTTTGGATTCAACCATTACACAACAGTCCTTGCCTTCCCTGTGGACTATGGGACCCTTCAGCATTACGATGCCGACAGGTAAAACAAGTCACATTTTGTGACGTCGGCATGTCCCTTTTTTGAGTTTCACATTCGAAAACCTTGTTTGGTTATTCCAGAGGTGCAGGAACAATCGCGGATCGCACGTGGCTGGATTCGGGTTCATCCTGGCTCAAGGTGTCACCATTTGGATTCCGGAGGATATTAAACTTCATTAAGGAGGAATATGGAAATCCTCCCATCATCATCACCGAGAACGGAATCTCGGAGCGTGGGCCTGTGGATTTGAATGATTTGCACAGGAGCTACTACTATGAAAAATACATCAACCAGGTTTTGAAAGGTGAATTCAACAACCATGGAAATAATTAAGACAGAAAGAACTAAAGCAATTCGAATGTTTTGTGTAGCTTATTTACTGGATGGCGTGGATGTTCGAGGCTACACGGCTTGGTCGTTGATGGACAACCTGGAGTGGGCCACGGGGTTCTCGGAAAGGTTCGGACTGTTCTACGTCAACCATTCGGACCCCGAACTTCCTCGAGTGGCCAAGACCTCAGCGGCCTACTATGCCACCATCATCACCTGTAATGGATTCCCAAACCCTGCCAGTGGGCCGCATGAGTGTCTCAACCAGGAGGTGGAAGGTAAGTTTGATTGTGTGATTGATGTGACATGACTTCCACCGTACTTTACAGATTATAAGACGTGTTGCAAATCATTTGTGGCTCACCCATTCTGGCTTTGCAATTGCTTTTGCTGATGAGTGGTTTGCACCTTGTGGTAATATGCTATGCACATTTCTTGTTTCAAAGTCTTTATTGATGATGTAGCCCATAATTGTCGCATCAGAATGAATTCCGATGTCTACAAAACCGTTTCTGTTTGTGTCTGTCTCCTCTACAGGGACAAGTGCGCCTAGCATGTCTCCTCCCCCCTTCGACACCATCGACTTCCTGGGGATCACTCTCTCACCCCATGATGCCGAAACAGGACTCTACACACTATTTGCTCTCCTTGTTGCCACCATGCTCGCTGTGATTTGTTTGTCCTTTTGTTTCTTAAAGACAAAGAGACGTTCTATTGAAAGCTGTAATGTTAAATTGATACAAAATAATTAATGAAAATTCTTCTGTCTATATTATATACTATACTACTAGCTAGCTCCCATGGTGCTTATTTACCTGCTAGGGAGCTAGCTAGTGAGCTAGCATCAATGGCTCTAGTCAAACTCTGGCAGGGCTTTTACTTTCTGGACTTGGATTTGCCACCAAGGGAAATCATTTTAAGTGACTTGTATAGTATAAAAATAATCATTAATATTAGATAGATTTGGTTTCAAGTTCAAAGCGTTAAAGGTTTGCTTCACCTGATTGAATACAGAGTAAGGTTTCCCAACCTTGCAGTCGAGGCAAATATTTTGCATTAGAAAGCGCTAACAGCACACCGACAAAGAAAAAATGGCACAAAAATGACCACACGTGTAATTGTTTACCTTCTGCCATCTTGCGGAAGAACATTTCATTGTTCTACCTGTCACACCAGCTAAGCTATATGTGCTACTAACGTCATTTTAAACAACAAAAGATGAGCTGTTGAAGATACATTTCTTTAGCAAGCTTCTTCCTTCTCCACCTTTTTTTGTGAACTATCATTTCCATTTTTCAATTTAAACGGTGGCACGTGACATTGAAAGTACCACAAACTTTTCAACTCGTAGAAAATAATATCACAAATTCAGTCCTCGACCAAGAACTTTTGGAGACATCATATGAAGACACCTGTGAATTGTTGTATAAGGGATGTTTTTTAATTTTATGTATTTATTTTTTTTCTTAGTGGTGAGCTGGAGCAGTGGGGTACAACACCAAGGACTAGTCACAAGTCACATCTTATTTTTTGCAAGTAGCGTCTTTAAATAAAGAAATAAATCAATTTTTGGTACAGTACTTCAGTTTTTATTATTTTTCTAACAAACAGCGTTCATTATTTATTGCAGTTGTAACAAAACCAATTTCTACTCATCAACTTCACAGCAAATGTTTACAAAAATAATGCTGGTCCAAAATGACATTCTAACATACTGTACATGTATAGCTTATCTGTACTTTAAAACGTGGAGACCAGAACTATTTTTAATACAATAAAATTCAGTATCATTCAAGTAACACCCACAGAACTGCCTGACGTAAAAATGTTCAATTCAAAACATTCAATTCAACACACTTTACCTGTCTAAATGTCAAAACTAGTAACAAAAAAAGACAAAAACAAAATCTCTGGTACAAGTTTGGCTTTAAAGGAGCCCTGGAAATTGCCAAAATGATCCAAAAATGGCATCTTGAAACCAAAATGGCAATGGTTTCTTAAAACTATATTTGTGGGTTTGATATTGCTAAGTGAAAACACACTTGGGGTTTAGATTTTTTATTTATTTATTTTTAATCTTGACATATTTTCTCCATGTTCCATGATTCAATAAATATGGCACAAACTACATACAAACTAGACAATGCAATTGCTGTAGAAATTCTATGTGAATGCTGAAGAGCTGACGCTAAACTGAAATTCAAGCAATGAACTGTTGAAATGTGCAAAATTTCACACTGGGAACGTTTGACTCGCTTGAGGAATATGGAAGGAATAAAAAGACAACAAAAAAAAGAGACAGAATTTCATATTTATGGGCTGATATTTGTGCCACCAGAAATTGAATCTGAATTATTTAGATTTGACTTTGAATCATTAAATTTGAATCTGAATTATTTAGATTTGAATTTGAATCGCTAAACTTGAATAACTGTATTGAAAAACTGTATCCGAACTACATAAGTTGAATTTGTGCTGTTCATTTTGAAAAAACAGGATTTAAAAACTGAATTTCAATAACCTAAATTGAATTTGTATTGTTTTAGTTTGAATCACTTAAGTGAAAAACTTAATCTGTATTGTCAAATTTGAATGTGGAAAAAAAAAAAATATTCCCTATATGTTCACATTCAGTTTTGCAAATACAAATTCAAATTTTCTAAATACAAATTCAGTTCGCTTGGCAAACATCCGGGTACTTGAGGAAGAGCAATCTATACAGATGCACTGATATCCTCTTTGGCCAATCAGCGCCTTTGTTTTTCCGCTGACGTCACTTTACCCGGAACAGCTGCTCTCGGGTTTCTTACTTTTTTTTTTTTTTTTTTTTACTAAGCCTAAACGTAACTATAACACTAAACATAGCCGTAATCTTAACTCAAACTAACGTTAAGTAGGATTATTTGTATTTTTGAGTATATTTCGCTGTTTTAACCAAGACGGCTGTTGGCGATTTCGTCACCACCAGAAACACGTGACCCAATTTGAATACCAAAGTTGTAGCGCAGCGCCACCAAATGGCAAATGTAGCGTAATTGCAGTATATCGTGTCTTCATCATGGTGGTTCATCTTAACGACTAGGTCAGTGTTGCCCAAGTTCGGTCCTCGAGAGCCCTATCCAGCCCGTTTTCCACGTTTCTCTCCACTAACACACCTGATTCATGATCAGGATCGTTATCAGGCTTCTGCAAAATCTGCTGATCATTAGATTCAGCTGGGCTGAAAGAGAGAGACATGAAAAACAGGCTGGGCAGGGGCTCTTGAGGACTGGACTTGGGCACCACTGGAATAGGTGGATGGGCCAGTGGCGTGCACAGACATTTTGGGGGGCAAGTGCTCTGAGGAGAAAAAAAAAGGGCACTTTTGCGCAAATGAAATACCGTATAGAAGTGTAAATTTTAAAAAAAAACATTACACGCAAAATAATAGCTAATAATTTAGCTAATTATAGCTTCAAGCCTGCTGATTCATACAAACCACTTAAAAATAAAATGTGAACAGATTTAAAGATTTCATTAAAATTAACATTAAGGAGCTTTAAAAAGCGCTAAACACTAGTAAACATGACTCTCACTGGCCTTGACTCTGACCTTTCATTCCCATGTGACTTTGTCACCCAAGAGAGCAGAGAGCTGCTTGCTAAGATGGCGTATTAGGGCCACGTAGAAATATATAAAAAAAAATTTAAGAGGGCGGTGGCAATATGACGAGAAAAAAAAGTGGCAAATTTGCCAGTTTTTAATATGACGAGAAAAAAAGTGGCAAATGACAAGGAAAAAAGTGGCAAATTTGCCACTTTATAAACTGGCAACTATGATATTGTTAATCTCTGCAAAAGCAATTAGTATCTCATTGTTTGAAAACACGACCGGAAAGCACATTTTAACGAGTTCTTCCACCGTAGACATTTTGCAAACTGTGACTTGTGTAGCGTGACACATGCGTTTCCTTACTGACGGCACCACACTTGACACAACAGCCGCATGATGAGAAATAAAATGGCAAATTTGCCACTTTTTAATATGACGAGAAAAAAAGTGGCAAGGCAAATTTGCCACTTTTTTCTCATCATATTAAAATGTGGCAAATTTGCCACTTTTTTTCTCGTCATATTGCCCCCACCCTCTAAAAAAATACATTTCTACGTGGCCCTAATACGCCGTCGTGGCTTCCCTTTTCTCTCTTCAGCCTCTCCTTTCTAGGCATTATGCTACAATTAGCAAATAAATAGACCAATTAGTAACCAAACAGACCAAGGGCAGTTGTCATTACAAGAAGGCAAAAGAGTATTTTTCACAGGCAAGTGACAATTCCAAAAATCCGGGCATTTCTGATATTTCCACAATGCAACTCAATTCAAATGCTTTGACCGGCAATGACGCATTGGCTTGCTTTTGCATGTGACTACTAGAATAATACAAACCGGACACAATCAACAGTTCATTACATTTTGAAGTCAAAATAATCCCCACAAATCAAATTACAATGATTCAAAGTCCAATGCTTTTCAATGCATGGACCACAGAGCGCTTCCTTTCACCGTCATTAGTCTGACTAGGGCTGGGTATTGCCGCCAACCTCACGATACGATACGTATCACGATACAGAGGTCGTATCGTGATACGTATGTCACCCAATACTCGATCTTCAAGGCGATACATATCCCGATATTTTACATTAATTTTCTTGCAATTTATAATACCAGTCATATGTATACCTAAAGGATATGTTTGTTATGCTGACTGACAAAAATATTTTTGTTAGTAGGTCTTCTGGTTTACCACCTAGCGGCATGCCTGGTCTAAATGTGCACGCACTGCAGAGCAAGGAGCAGCTTTCACAGACACACCGGGAACATTTATTAATAGACATGAGTGTGCTTATGTGCTTATTTGAAATATTTGGGGAAATAAAAACATTTTTTTTCATGTAACAGATTCTATTTCGTTTTTAAACAAAATATACAAAATTTGTTACATCAAAACACGTGCCATGTTAAGTTTATAGGTAAATAAATGTTGATATTTTTCATCTGCTTTCATTTATCTTTAGCAAAACACAGTGTCCAATCACTGGTGAGCTATTTTTGCATTAATTGAAGGCAATTAACTTCAAAGACGCTGCTGTTTTTTATTTTTTAGGTACAATGCAAGCTGCAAAGGCAAACGTTAACTGCCTATTTAAAGTTAACGAGCAATATCGATTATGGCGCCTGCGTACCGATACGTGTATTGTAATGAGGCCCACAACGATATATTGCCGTATCGATTTTTTTGAGCACACCCCTAAGTCTGACTATGGTGGCTATCAACTTATCACGTCATCTATTATTGAATTAGCATATAGCATTTTAAACTAGCTAATTGAGTAGTCATTCGGCTAATTTATGCTCAGTTGTTTGTGCTGTATGAGACATGCTACTTCACAACAAAATGATTAGAGGTAAGGAATAGAGGGCACAATACAATATAATACACAATACAATTTCACTGGATTCACTGTTACCTGCCAGGTGGAGGAGACTGCGAGCAACGGTGGCTAGCGTACACGTGACAAAGGACGCGAGCGAGGGAGTGAGTGAGAGAGAGCGAGCTCGGACCGGTGCGCCCCCCTCTCGCCCCACAAACACACACGATTAATCATGCAGTTTTTCTAAGATTGTGTCAACATTGACCTGTCCTCAGTAAAGTGTTTATTTACGGGGAAAAAACAAAACAAAACAAAAACAAACATAGGGGTCTACCTGTGCACGCCTATGTGGATGGGATATGATTTATGCCGTGACTCGTGATAGAATATATTAATTCACAAAAGTGTTAGCCTCGGTGAATTTTGACGTCAGTTAGAATATGCGTATATATTGACGTGGTGCTGTACTAGACACGTCAGCAAATTAAGTGAACACAGACGTCACAGTAGTCTGATGTTCACTTAATTTGACAGTCATGTACATTGCTGTAAAATTATAACTGTTATAACTGTTAACTGAACATTGAGTGATGAAGAAGAGAGGAAAACAATTTCAAATATCCGTTCAATTTATTAAAGTTGGTTTAAACATAGGCTAATACGTTTATGCTTCTAGAAAGCCTACTCCTCAATTGTGCAGGATTCTTGGATTAAGCATGCTGCAGTACCCTGAGTCTTCACTGGCATAAAACGCCCATAGTTATATTTAAAAAAAATAAAATAAAATAAAAAATAGGAAATTTCGCTTCCCTTATATACAGCCCTAGTGTTAAGTGAACATCTGACAGGCTGTCTGTGTTCACTTAATATACTGACGTGTCTAGTACAGCACCACGTCAATATATATGCATATTCTAACTGACTTCAAAATTCACCGAAGCTTTCTGAATTAATATATTCCATCAGGAGTCATGGCATAAACCATATTCCATCCACCTAGTCGTTAAGACAAACCACCGTGAAGACACGATGTACTGCAATTACGCTGCATTCGCCATTCGGTGGCGCTGCGCTACAACTTTGGTGTTCAAATGGTGTCACGTGTTTCCGGTGGTGACGAAAACGCCAACAGCCGTCTTAGTTAAAACAGCGAAATATACTCAAAAATACAAATCATACTACTTAATGTTAGTTTGAGTTAAGATTATGGTTATGTTTAGTGTTATAGTTATGTTTAGGCTTAGTAAAAAAATAAGTAAGACGGACAATCTCAACCGAAGTCAGCGGAAAAACAATGGCGCCGATTGGCCAAAGAGAAGTTTTGTGTATCTGTATTCGATTGGTCTTCTTAAAGTACCCGGATGTTTGTCAAGCGAGCTGAATTTGAATTTAGAAAATTTGAATTTGTATTTGCAAAACTGAATGTGAACATATATTGAATATTGAATTTTTTTTCACATTCAAATTTGACAATACAGATTCAGTTTTTCACTTCAGTGATTCAAACTAAAAAATACAAATTCAAATTCGGTAATTCAAATTCAGTTTTTAAAAATCCAGTTATTCAAAATGAACAGCACAAATTCAATTTATGTAATTCAGATACAATTTTTCAAATCAGTTATTCAAGTTTAGCGTTTCAAATTCAAATCGAAATAATTCAGATTCAGTTTCTGGTGGCACAAATATCAGCCCATAGTATTTTAGTGTCACCTCTTCGGCATTAACATCACAACGTTCAATTTTTTTCACAAAACAGTAGCATTGAGCTTTTCCAGTGTTTGCAACAAAATATGTATCCATGAGACAGACTACTTACAGCAATTTGTGACACAACGTCACTCACTCGGTACACTCAGCGATCTGGGTCCCGTCCACGAGAAGCGTGTGAATGAGTCCGTCCCGTCGCTTGCCGCTGCTCACCGCCTTGACGCAGCAATTGTGCTCGCCCAGGGTGAAGTGCGTTTCCGTGCCGTCGTCCACAAACTCGCCCTTGCAGACGGGCAGATGAGACACCAAAGTGAGATAAGATAAGCGACCGATTGGAAACTTTCACTCTGAATTTGCTTCATATGAAATTGAACTTCATTTCTGTTCTGATTATTGAATCCCTCCGTGAGGTCATCAACAAAAGAACCGACAGTTTGAAGTAGGGGCGGGAACCGGTTGGGTACCTCACAATACGATATGATACAAGGCTCACGATAACAATAATCAATAATTATAGAGCACTTTATACGGTTTTGACGGGAAATGATATACAATTGATATACAGTGCAGAGTGCAGTTTTGGTTACCATGACAAGGGGGAGAAGCTCGGGCAGGGATGGGCAATCTCGGCCCTCGAGGGCCGCAGCCCTGCAGGTTTTGCAGGTATACTTCCAATGTTTCCAATCAATGGGATTGTTATCAGTCTAATGCAGAGCTTGCTGATGAGCGTTTCATATATCAGCTGTGTTGGAGAAGGGCAACATCCAAAACCTGCAGGGCTGTGGCCCTCGAGGCCCAAGATTGCCCATCCCTGCCCTAGCCTCTCCCCCCATGTCATGGTAACCAAAACTGCACTCTGCATTGTATATCAGTTGGCCATTTCCCCTCAAAACCGTATAAAGTGCTCTATAATAATTGATCATTGGAGGTATGTTGATAAAAGCATATTGCAGCTGTTTTAATAAATTGTGTGGGAAAAATGTGCGTAATTGCACTTACTGCTGTTTCAATCTTCTGTCCATTGCACCAAACATCCATGGTGTCTTTCTCTGCAAGACAAGGAAGGCAGTCAGTAGAAGACAAATAAAAAAACACAGTCAGGTTTCGCCGACTTGATGATAGGTCGGTCTCGTGTGTGACCTGTTTCCTGACAGTCAGGCCACTTTAAGAAGGATTACGCATGAGAACGAGATGGTGTGCGCTTGAAAGCAGCTTATCTGAAATAATCATTTACAACGTGAGCAAGATTCGTCTTTGACAAAATGCTGCGACTGATTGGAACGTCAATCCGAATACAACTAACCAAAAATGATCACTCCAGAAAAACAGACGAGAATGCAGATAATTCACAATTGAATCGTCGATTCAATGTGCTGTGCCCGCCTTAGCCACTGGGAGGCACTGCGGTGCAGTATCATGCAAACACAAACAAAAAGAAGAATCTTCTCCTTAAAATCCAATTCTGTCAGGTTAGTCATTTTTTTTCTTGAGGAAAATTAAAATATGCTTGTGAGTATGGTTTGATGAGCTGTTTAAATATGTTATACTCCATCGTTCGTGTTGAAATATCCGTTATTTAAAGGTTGGCTAAAATGGCGTGTATCAATGCTAAACGCTAGCATGTAAATGACGTTTTCCACACGTTAGCATGAAGTTAAACAGACTCTCATGAGGCACAGCTGTTGAAGTTACATAACGTGTACGTCTTCTTATTTTTTTTGTTTACATTTAATATGACAGTAACATAAAAAACAGGCATTTAACGGCTTCAATATGTTGGTAAATATGGTGCAAAAGTAACTCGTAAAAACAATTTGCACCTGTAGAAAAAGAAAATATATAAATTTGTATCTGGAACAGTCGTGAAAAAAAATAAAAATAAAAAAATAGACCTGTAAAAAAAAAATTGTACTTGTAGAAAAGAAAATGTGTACTAAAAAAAGACATTTGGGGCAAAAGTCACGTGACTGGACAGCAGCAGAAAAAACACTTGTGACTCCTAGTGGCGACTACAAGTTGTCATTTCTGCAGGTACAATTTTTTTTTTTTTTTTAAATACAGATACAATTTTCTTTTTAAACGTCCAATTTTTTTTATTTTATTTTTTTTAAAGGTAAAATTTTTTTTTAGTAGACATTTCTTTTTTGCAGGTCCAATTTTTTTTACGTACATTTTTTTTAGTATACATTTTCTTTTTCACAGATAATTTTTTTTACAGATCCAATTTTTTTTTTTACGTACACATTTTTTGACATACATTTTTTAATACAGGTACAATTTTTTTACGTACATTTTTTTTATGTACAGATTTTTTTTACGTACAATTTTTTGTTGTACACATTTTCTTTTTTACAGTTTTTTTTTTACTTAAACATTTTTTTTACATGTCCAATTTTTTTTTATACAGGTACAATTTCCTCATTATTTATCAATTGTTGACTAAGTAGACAAACTATTGCTTGTTGTGGAGTGAGTTGAATTAGGTTCACTGTTACGTTACAGTGAGCTAGCAAAAAGTTTGAACTTACAAAAAAAAAAATTAAAAAAAAATAAATAAAAAAATAAAATAAAAAAATGGCAGTTATGTTGTTGTAGTAGTAATAGAACTAGTCAAAACTGACCCAAGACCACCCTGGAATCCATCCCATCCAGGTTGAGCACCCAGGTGCTGGTCACCTTGGCCCTGTTCTCCAGGTACTTCTTCAGGCTCTTCCCGTTGATCTCCAGGGTGTACTCATAGGCGAAGCCGCTGACTGCGTCGATGTTGATGGTGGCTTTGGTGTCCAGTTTGCCCACCACGAACGTCTCCTTGCCCACCAGCTTGAACATCCAGTCGCGCCTCAGCACCTCCTAGGAAAGCAAACATTCAAAAAGGACAAACTTATTGACAGTCCCTGAATTCACACAAAACACACACAAAATGTTTAAACATAAAAAAAAAACAAATACAAAATATTAAGACAAATACAATTCTTTAAAACACTATAATTACTCAAGTTCCTTTTGGATGAAACAAAATGTATTGAATTAGTTATTTTAAAATAAAAATAAAAAAAAGCTTCAAATGTATAAATTTAAACAGCTCAAAAATGTGTATTAATATATTTTTTGGTAACGATTATGCTGATTTTGTAATTGTGGAGTGTAACAATAATTGAAATTGTCATTGAATTTTGATTGGCCCGGCAGTATATGGGGGTGGGGCAGAGATCGTATCGCCCCCTCAAAACAAGCTAGAAGTCTTGATCCTTATGTTTATTTGGCGGAAGCACGTTACATAAGAGACCTGGGACTGTTTTTGAAATGTGAAGAAAAACGCTCAACATACCTTCTCGTCCACGTAGATGACCCTCTTGCCGGTGGTCGTGCCGTGCTCGAAGGCGATCCTGTGCACGCCGTCGCTCAACGCGACGTCCCACACGGCCGCGAGGTCGCCGGACATGCCCGCTGCGGACGAGCACAACACAACCTTGGCGAGGGCTTCACTGCACTTCTGGGCGTCATCTAGCGAACTAAACTGCTAAAACGGGACGCGTCGACGCCATTTTGTCTGAAATAATTCAAAGAGAAGAGCGGTAAAAAAAAAAAAAAGGAAAAAAAAAGAGCAACAGGGTTCAAAATACTGCAAGTGGTTGACAATGTAATTTGAGTTTCCGGTGTCGTCCGTTGCCCGTAAAAATAAGAGCTTATAATCCTCGCACAAGATAACATTAATCTTTATTTCTCTTCTATTAAGATCAAATAAATTTAACATAGTCTTTGTAACTATTATTAATACTAAATAGATCCATTTTGTTTGGTTTTCGCTTCAGACAGCCTATCAATTCAATATATTTTGAAAATTGAAACGGAAACACTGCTGCATAAACTGCCGTCACGTCGCGTAATCTCCGCTATTAGCTTTTATCCACCGCATGCTAACGTTAGCGTACATGCTCAGTAAAGGCTTTTTTTTTGTTGTTGCCATGAAAAAAAAAATCTAGTTTGACTTAATTGGGTCTTTTCTCTATCGCGAATTACCTTAAATGTCTTGCGGAGTGGGCTCGAGCAAGCTATTTCGCGATTTTCGACAATAGTTTGACAACGCAGCGTGAGCTCTAGCTGGTATGCTATCCTGTAACCATAGCAACCTGACATCCGCCTACGTGTACGCATGGCCACGCCCTTTTCTGTTTAAAAAAATAAGAGGCCTATAAAAAAAAGATATAACTAAAAATGAATATTCGTCTAATTTGTATACGTTTCTCTAGCTAGGATTTTTTTTGCCGTTTTAGTCACATAATCAAGCTAATTGTAAACAACGTATTGACGTTAGTTGAAGCATTTTAAGTGTTGCAACTCCCTCTTCAGCCAGCAAGCGGCAGCAGTGTGTAACACTTGAAGGCGTTGCACTCGGACAACTTGACTACTGGTACTTTTTTTGCTCGAATTAGTGTATTCTCCTTCCTCCCTCCTTGCGTGAATAAGTTAATTTTTTAGTAAGTGTATCCGTGTTATTGACTCACCCTACCGTGTACTTGGATTTGTGGTTTTGGTCCGACTCGAGTCGGCGGATGTAAACACAACTCAGCAGCCACGTGAACGTCACAGGAATGTTTTTTTTTTTTTTCGCCCTCGCTCATTTTTTTTTCATTACAGGACTTGTGACGTGTCCAGTTGTCTTCAAATCCAGCGCACACGCTGGCCTATTTGTTTTTCAGGACCTCTTTTGTTTGAAAACGGGGCCAAGTTACAGTGTTTGCTTTGTATTTTTTTTTGTCCACTTGACGGCCAGAGATTAAGTTTATGGACACAGTACAGAAAGGTCCTGCCTATTTATTGTGGCTTCTCGGTGGCACGAGAAAACTATTCCTGTTTTGTTAGGAGATGATGTTAATCTTTGTGGCAGTGGCGACACCCCTCCCGAAAGACAAATGTAGACACTCTGAAGTTCTGCGCTGTTATAAATCACGGAACGGTTTCGTTGCTGAATACATGAAAGAAATGCTGATTGAATAGAAACCCAGTAAGGCTGTGGGGGTCCTCTGGGATAGCAAACATGGTGAAGCAGCATTTAGCTGTTATGCTGCACGCCCATGGAATAAGTCGGACCCAAGACTGAATGCTTTTAAACCCAGTTTTTGGCTGTCAAAATTCATCGATTAATTGACAAGTTACGATTACCAATTAATCAACAACTGTTTTAATAATTGAGTCATCGTTTGTAGCCTTTTTTTTTTGTGGTGCTTTAATTAAAATTTAAAAAATTACAAAACCAAACGTGCACCTGTCCTGTACAGCATTGTCTGTTTCAGATGCATGTCTGATCGTGTTTTTTCCTATTTGGTTGCCGTAGTTTATGTTCCAAGATGGCTGATCCGCTGCGCATGCACGTCACAGATCGTGTAGTGCCCTGGATGTCCGACCTTTCACTCCGCAGATACAGGGGGGGCACATGAGACTTCGCAAGCTGCCTTCTGATGCACTATTCCCAGGTACGACTTTCAGATTTACTGGGGCCGTATCTACAGAATGATACGTCCTACCGGGAAAACGAAACACATCCCCGGACTCTGCTCGACAAGAGCTTTCCAATAGGGGTGGGGACCTCTGAGTACCTCACGATACGATATGCCATACAAGGCTCACGATAACGATTATCTCACGATATGATACCATGATTATCGATATATTGGTAAGGTCATAAATCCACAAAACTAAACTAATCCAGACATAAACGGATATTTTTTCAATGAGAAAATCGTTTCTTTTTGTGTTCAGTCAGTCACATAGAAGTCTAGAAGACTTGCGTCCGTTTCCCCGCCATTCTTATGAGGCGCTCCCCCCTAGTGGCTCGCCAAGTAATTACTCAATAAGTCATGAACAATGGAGCCGTTATAGTGGCTGTATATTAACTACAAATACCGCGATATTTGCGTAGGTGTATGGATAATCTATCGTGAGACAAAGTATCACAATTTATTGCGATATCAATATATCGTCACACTCCTACTTTCCCAACAGTGTCGGTGCCGGCCCGCTCTGGAGATACAGGGATGGCAAATCGGCCACTAAATAAATACCCGGGAGGCTCCGGGCCCCGAACCTCGGCAAAGACTTGGGCTTCAGTCAGACAACATCTTTTTTTTGTTTTGTTTTGTTTTAGATTTTTTTAATGCAAATTATGTTGATGTAAATATTGACTTTAATGGGGAAATTGGACTTAAGTGGAAATTCGGGTTATATCACTACCTCGTTACTCCGAGGACTCCCTGTATACAGGTCAGTGACTACAACACGACTCGACACAACTTGTATTTTTTTGTCTTTCGATGTGAATGCTTGTTTGTCTCCGTAAGCTGCAATCGAGCGGTGAACCGTCCAGGGCGTTTCCCGCTTCTCTGTCTGCCGGGATCGCCTCCCTCTCGCCCACGGTGCTATTATTTCATCGACGGCTCATTTTCCCACTATTTCATTCAGGCAAAAGGTGCAATGACGACACACGCATCGGCTTGCATTACGCCGGCTTTGATTTTTTTTTTTCGGCCCCCCCCAAAAAAAAACAACTTGAGCCGCCGCTGCTTTTTAAGTAAGTCTCAATCACGGTCAACCACGATTGCTGACGGTGGTATTTTGCGGCCACCCGGTCTCGGCTAAAATAACGCGTGCAGAAAGCAGCCATGGAAATTGTGCACTGGCGCACTGGCTCCGTCCAAAAACAGAAGACGGTTTGTGGCGCATGCACAAAAGCTAAAAGGTATCGGTGTTGCGTTCACAAAGGCACTCTTGAGTGAGACCTCGCCGGGTTGTTGGCATTCCTGTCAAATCATCCGACACAGCAAATTTTTTTAAGACCATAGCAAGGTTATTTTGGTTGAAACGAAGGAAAAAAACAAAAAAAAAACAAAACAAAAAAACGATTTAATTAACTAAATAAAATAAAAGCAAAAATGCTTTTTAAAAAATTCAAACTAGATTTTACGTTTACAAAGCTAACTAAAACAAACTATAATTATTGCAAAAAATGTCCGTCGTTTTTGTCTTTAGTAATTAATTTAATGCACGAGCCTTTGGGGATTTATATATGATTTTAAGTCGATTAGTTTAATTAATTAATAAATAATAATAATAATAATAATAATAATAATAATAATAATAATAATAATAATAAAATGATAATAAAATAATAATAATAATAAATATAGATAATAAAATGATAAGATAATAATAATAATAATAATAATAATACATAAATAATAAAAATAACAAATGATTATTTTTGATATTAATGGGAATAAGGATGTTTGAAAGTGTGTCACACAGAAGTGACGTCATCTCGCAGCAGCCAATAGAAAAGCACCTTCGGATGATGTCACTCCCATGCTGTTTTTTTTATTTTTTTTTATTTTATTTTTTTTTAATATTGACCACAAGTAATACATAATTGAAAAGAAAAAAAACTAAAACTAACCATTTATTAAATAACTAAAACTGATGAAAATTAACGGAACCACCATGAAAACTAATTAAAACTAATTTAAAAAAATTAATCAAAACAAAATCAAAACTAACTAAAATGAAACATTCCAAAATTATGATATCTCTGTCCCACAGATACAAAGATTGGACAATAAAGTATTTATGGCATGGAGGAGAGTACAAAAAAAAAAAAAAAAAAAAAAAAAAAAAGAGAAATGCTGCGGGTGTTCTCCCCATAAAAGTTGCTTGTTTGTGTGGATTGATTTGCAATGTCGTTGACGTTCTTGGTTCTTATTATGAGCGAAACGATCCCATTTTATTGGCTTTACAGTCACTAAATTTGAGCTTGTTAGGTTTACGAGAGCTTTTAGCAGCGAAACAAATGGATGCCCCAAAAAACAATCACGCTGTCATGAGCTGAAGATTAAAAACCACAATTAATCGAGTTTTGCCATTTTATGAGACAAAACAAAAAAAGACAAACACTAAATCTGTGCAGTGTGTACAGTATAGGAGGTTAATGGGAGAGACTGCACTTTGAGGACCTTGGGGTCTCATATGAAATACACGTTTCACTCATTTGCTCCCAAAACACGTCAGTGGCAGTAAACGATTGCATTCACGTCGATGACTATAAATCGTCCACATCATTGAAATACATTAGCATATTATATCTGATACACACGAAACAAAGATTTCTGTTTAAATTTAAAATGATAATTTATTTAAAATAAATTAATTTAAATAATAATTAATTCAATTTTATTACTGTTATAATTATGGTTAATTATTATAATAGCTTTATAATTATAACATATAATAATTATTTATATTAAATAATTAATTTATTATTCATTATATTTAGAATATATAATTAATATAATATAATTATATAATTAGATTTAAAATGATAATTTATTTGACATAAATTAATTTAATTAATAATTAAATTTAACTATTGTTACAATTATTGTTAATTATTATAATAGGATTATAATTATACCATATAATAATTCTATACATTGTATAACCCTAAAATAAATAAAAATAATTTATGTATATATGTATATATATATATATGTATATATATATATATATATATATATATATATATATATATATATATATATATAATTATATATATATAATTATATATTAATTATTAATTAATTATTATTTATTATTAATTGTTAAAATGTACGTTATGTTTTACACATTTAGTATTTATATATTATATAGTATTATTATATAATAATATTATAATAATGTAATTATTATTCTAATTTATAATATATTAATATTAATAAATATTTAACTTAGTATTTTATATTTTATCATTAAAATTTTAAATTCAAATAATAATTCTGAATTAATAAAAGATATCTAAATTTAAATTTAATATAGACAGTAAACGGTTGAGCTCCAGTTGGTGACTATAAATGTCCACGCCAGTGAATTACGCATTAATATGTTGATATGAAGAGTTGTTAAAAAAATAAAAAAAAATGTTCGTCTATGCAAATGAATTGTGCTCAAACATGAACACTGACTGACTGGTGCTACGGCTTCTTTTGCATATACAAGAGGGCGGAGCCCATCTTATCTTTCTGGACGACAGGATGGCAAATGAAGTGCAGGAAGAGGAAATTAAAGAAACGATTGTCAACAGTAGCCTGGTCAAACGGTTTTTTATTTTTTATTTATTTTTTATTTTTTTTTGCTGAGTCATCTGGGCTAAAGGGAACAAATGGCGAGTGACTAATCGCTGACATGCTGTAAGGAAGGTGTGACAAGTACAACTTGTATTCACAAAATGCATAGCAAACACAAACTCCCCTCACCTGATATCACTTATGATTTATTCTCCACGTCAGCCTGTAAATTCCTGATGAATAGAACGCGATGCTGTTTATTTAATAAGAAGGAGGAGTTGAATGTTTTCACTGGATTACCCAAAGTGCCCTTGTAAGGTCACGGAATGCACGTCTTGCTTTGGGAATACAAGCATGTGTTTCCTCGTGATGACATGACGAAAATCAGTGTATGTTTTTTTCAGGGCCGATACCGATGCCGATTATGAGTAGTCAAGGAGGTCGATGACTGATTTGTGAAGCCGATATTCATTTTCAGTAAAATGGGGGGAAAAAAATATTGGCATCAAAATGTTTTCAATACAAACGCCTGTCTTTGTTGTTAAATGTTTTAAAAAGCAAGAATGTTAATTGAACTTTTTTTTTTTTTTTTAAGTCTTTCAAACTGTAGAAGATTTTTAAAATCTTAGACAATATGCTTCATTTCAAATAAAAAAAAATGTTCAGGGAGCTCAGTACATATTAAAAAAAAATGGAACCGTCAGATTTTGAAAAAAAAAGGCAGATACCGATATTCGTCAAAATGGCCAATATTGTTGCCGATAATCTGCCAGGCTGATAATCGGTCGATCCCTACATATAAAAGGTTATCAGTACCATAAAAGTGGTTGCCAGTACGTTTTAAAAAGTTAAATGGAACTGTCAGATTTAAAAAAAAAAAAGAAAAAAAGGCCGATAGCGATATTCATCGAAATGCCCAATTTCTGTGCCGATGATAATCAGCCAGGCCGATAATCGGTCGATCCCCACATAAAAAAGGTTATCAGTGTCATAAAAATGGTTCTCAGTACATCTTAAAAAGTTGAATGGAACAATCAGATTTTGAAAAAAAAAAAAGGCCGATACTGATATTCGTCAAAATGCCCAATATCGGTGCCAATAATCGGCCAGGGTGATAATCGGTCTAAAAAAGGTTATCAGTATCATACAAATGATTGTCGGTACATCTTAAAAAGTTAAATGGAACCGTCAGATTTCGAAAAAAAAGGCAGATACCGATATTCGTTGAAATGCCCAATATTGGTGCCGACGATATTCGGCCAGGCCGATAATAGATCTATCCCTATATAAAAAAGGTTAGCAGTATCATAAAAAAGATTGTCAGTACATCTTAAAAAGTTAAATGGAACCATCAGATTGTGAAAAAAAAAAAGAGCCGATATCGATATTCGTCAAAATGCCCAATATCGGTGCCGATAAACGGCCAGGCTGAAAATCGGTTTATCCCTACATAAAACAATTTCCCACTGACTTGGGAAAAAAATCATCTGTGATTTGCATTTGACGGAATGGATCAAGATTGAGCGGCTTCCGTTGTCACCACGAGAGACAAGAAAATTGCGTTTTCTCTCATGGAAGCAGCACTTCGTACAGAGCAGCCGTTGCCACTCAAAGTTCAGCGAGCAATCCGGTGCTTATCGGACGCTAAAAATAGAATTAAAAAAAACAATGCAGCTCTGCGTATATTTTGGTTTTGGAGGCAAGCAACTCCTTTTAAGGACAATAGTAGTTTTCATTCATTGATGCAGCACTTCATTGCTTTTCTCAATAATACGCCCAATATGTGCACAACATGAACTCTTATTTTTATTTTTTTATTTTTTTTGACGACTCACCAAGACAGGACGTCCTAAAAACGAGAAGTTGCGCCAGTAGCCATGGAAATGAACCCTGGTGCCTGAAAACTCCATTGATGACAAGCGCTGACTGAGCAGAAATTCAGCCAGAGTGACGAAGCGTCAAAATTGTGGTCAACCGCGATACGATTTTGCGGCGGCCGCATTCTTTGCCTTGAGCAATCCCGTCACACGGGATGCCACAAACGACGCTCGTCGTCGTCTTCTGGGGCTGCCTTCGCTTTCACTCGTGGGAAGAGATGAATACGATTGGATTACGATTTGAGTCGATTTGGAACGGCTGCGGCTTTTGTCATGTTTATTAACACGCAACATGTAAAAACTCTCCAAAGCAAAACTATCCAAGAAAGCAACAAATCTTCTGCAACGTCAAACCGATTTATAATCAATTCTAAAAACATGATTCAATGTGATTATCAATACATGGGCTGATACGATTCAAGGATGCAAACGATTCTAAAATTGAACAATTCGATTTAGTTAGATTTTTGGTTACACCCCCAATGTCAACATTTTGGGCGTTTTACAAAACGCGTCATTATTCACTCTGGACCATTTTTTAAATACAAATACCTCAAATATGGCTATGCTTTCAAATATCAAGACTTTTTATTATAAGTGGAAATGCAAGTATGTTTTTGAAAACAACTTATATTGTTTTTGTGTGTTATGTGTTTTTAAATGCAAACTGTGAGTAAAAAAACAACTTTCTAGAAAAATGGATCATCAAAGGTGTTTTTGTAAGCAAAAATACAAACTTTTTTTGAAAAATGGGTCATCAAAGGCTTCTGGAAGTCAAAATACCAACTTTTTTGGAAAATAGATCATGAAAGGTGTTTCTAGAAATAAAAATGCAAACTTTTTTTGGGGGAAAAAATGGATCATCAAACGTATTTCTATAAGTGAAAATACAAACTTTTTTTTGAAAAATGAACCATCAAAGGTGTTTTGTGAGGAAAAGGCAAAATTGTTTGGAAAAATTGAGTAAAAAATGCCAGTTTTGGGGCAAAACAAAAAATTGAGTAAAAAATGCTAGGTGATCAAAGGTGTTTGGTGACAAACAATGTAAATAATTCCTCAAATAAATAATAAAAATAAATAAATAATATAATTATATAATTTTATATATATATATATATATATATATATATATATATATATATATATATATATATATATATATATATATATATATATGGCAACCAGTCCAGGGTGTCCCCCGCCTACTGCCCAGAGCCAGCTGAGATAGGCGCCAGCAGCCCCCGCGACCCTTGTGAGGAATGAGCGGTCAAGAAAATGGATGGATGGATATATATAACAAAAAATAATAATAATAAAAAATATATAATCAAAGGTACTTTGCAAGTAAAAAAATAATTTTAGGTCATCAAAGGTGTTTGTCGAGTAACAAATAATCTAATCTAATCTAATCTAATCTAATCTAATCTAATAGAGTAATCCTGCTGCTGGACATGTAAATTTCCCAGAGGTAGCCATCCCAAAGGGATCAATAAAGTCAAGTCTAAGTCTAAGTCTAAACTATTTGTACAAAACTATCAATTGTGTATTTGTGAGTACAACTGTTGGAAAAAAAACAGATCATCAAAGATGCTTTTGTGAGTTAAAATGTCAACTTTTTGTGGTCCTATTTCTTGTTATTAATTTATTGGTGTAAACTTTATTTACTTGTAAACTCACTTACAATGTTTGTTTTGTTCTTGTATTACGTATCGTATTCTTTACTGGCTGACCGATTTCTGTTCCATGCACAGCACTTTGTATACAGCAATGCTTGTTTTGAAGTTTTTTTTTATAAATAAAGTTGAGTTGAGGTGAGTTTTTGTCCGAGAAAGTTTGTCCGAGAGGTTTTCAGTCAAAACGAGCTCGGGAAGCTGTTCAGTATTTCACATTTCAAATCCGAGTTGCGTGTAAAAAAAGGTGTGCATGCTGAAAAGCTGTATGTTGACTTAACGTCAGACACGATTTGATGGAAAAACTGCACGAGCAATCTGTGATGATTGATTTGACTTTCCCGAGGTCGGATTTCTTTTGGGCGTGCCGGTCGCAACTCTCCCGCCTGCTTGCAAAAAAACGGCCGTTGCTCCACTTGGATGGGCCTGCCGCCGTGCTGGAATGTGAACAAACAATGTTTAGCAGCAGCTGCTTGCACGATAAACAACAAAAAAGTCTGAGCATCACTTTTTTTTTTCTCTCTTCTTTTCTGGATGTCATGGAACCAATAAAGTGGTTCCATGTGTTTTTGTTTTGCGCATTCTGTTCTCACGTTTAAATGCTCCTAAACTGTCAAGTGTGAAAATGAGTCGACTGAGCAACAATATTTTTTTCCCCCTCAGCCTATCCTGCTGGACTGCTTCGTCATGCAGTATGGTGGATCGCTGGCGTCACACTCTGTGGATCTTGACAACAGGAAATGACAACACAACATTTGGTGCAAGCGTCATGTTGGTTAGCAAATACGACGGAACAGGACACCACAGGGGACGTGAGTCAAGCAGTGCTACATACACCCTGTGAGGAAGGGAGATGATGTGTAGCCAACAGGACAGGATGGGAACAGGACAGGACAGGATAGTCTGACAGGCAGTGCAACACTCTGTGAGGAATGGGAGCTGACCAGTAGCGAACAGGAAGGAACAGGATTGTGTTAGTAAGTCAGGCAATTCTGTCAGAAAGGGCAAGTCGAATAGCGAATAGGATGGGAACAGGACAGGACACAACAAGAACAGTGTAACAGGCAGTGCTACACTGTGCGGACTGCGACCTGACCAGTAGCAAACAGGAAGGAACAGGATTGTGTTAATGAGTCAGGCAATTCTGTCAGAAAGGGTAAGTCAAATGCCCAACAGGATGAGAACAGGACAGGACAGGATAGTGTAACAGGCAGTGCTACTCTCTGTGAAGACTGGTACCTGACCAGTAGCGAACAGGAAGGAACAGGATTGTGTTAGTAAGTCAGGCAATCCTGTCAGAAAGTCAAATAGCCAACAGGACGGGAACAGGACAGGACACAACGAGGATAGAGTGACAGACAGTGCTACACTCCATAAGGACTGGACCTGACAAGTAGCGAACAAGAAGGAACAGGATTGTGTTAGTAAGTCAGGCAATCCAAACAAAAAGTTGAATAGCGAATAGGACAGGACATAGTGGGACAGTAATGGTGAGACCAGGCAGTGCTACATCCAAGAAGAAAGGACAAGACAAGTTGCAAGCAGGACAGGATGGCAAGGGGTAGTAAGCCAGGTAGTGTTACATCCTGTCACAAGAAGAGTAGAAAATGGGACAGGACAGTAATAGGCATGAACAGGACAAAAAAAATCACTCGACAGGGGTGAGCCAGGTCATGCTAAACGTCCTTTGAGGAACTATCAAAAAGGGCAGGACAGGGTTAATGAGCTAAGCGTCGATATACTTGGTGAGGAAAGGAGCAGGTGCATTAAAGATAGGACAAGATAGGAACAGGACAAAAGGATGGTCATGACAAGACAGGCAATGTGAAAAATGGATGTGAATAGTAGCAAATAAAACAGGACGAGAACAGGACATGACAGTGGTCATGTCCTGTTCTCGTCCTGTCCTGTCTTATTTGGTCCCTTATCTTCACATTTGTGGGAATTCTTTCAAAAGTCAGCGCATTGCAAAATCCCCTCACAAACCAAGAAAACACGTCTCATTGAAATCGTTCTTGCAGCCCAAAGGGATTGAAATTTATGTCACCAGTTGACAAGTGGCGCCTTAAGAGCCGCCCAGCTGTTTTTGATACACAGTCCCGTTGGTGGATTATTTGGAGCTTTTGGTACGGAAGTCTATTGCATTCACTTGATAAATAAAATTTAAAAAATCTCCTGTTTTTCTGACATTTTTTTGAGGAGCTTGTTTTTTTGTGGATGTTTTTCAGATTTTTTTTTTTTACTGATATTTTTTTCACATATTTTTTTCTGTCATAAAAAAATATTCAGAAAAACAGGGAAGAAAATTTTTCAGAAAAACAGGGGGAAAAACATTATTCCAAAAACAGAACAAAAATATTCCAACAAACAGAAAAAAAAATATCCAAAAAACAGAAAAAAAATTATTCCAAATAACAGAAAAAAATATTCCAAAAAACAGAAAAAAATATTAAAAAAAACTGAAAAATAAATCCTAAAAACAGAAAAAAATATTCCAAAAAACAGAAAAAAGAATACTCAAAAAAAAAAAAAAAACAGTGCTCCCCAAAAAGATTTTTTTCCAAGTGGATACAATATGCTTCCGTATTTTGGGACTCTGGATTATTTCTTGTCATTTCTGCAGTGGCCTTTTTTTTTTTTTTTTTTTTTTGATTATTTGGACTCAGGCGTGGCGGGAATCTATTTTTCCACACAAGGGATGTCCTGGCTGACCGTTTTTTTGTTTTTTTAATGTGTGTGTGTTTGTGTTTCCTCCCTTCTCTGGTTGCCAAGCCAACGGATTCAAATCCCACCAAGTGCAGACAGTTAGTCATGTGTTCATTCATATTTTCTGACAAACGTGACTCAGCGGCGCAAGTCGAAGGAAACTGCGTGTCGTTTTCACCATTACGTCTCCCAGGAAAGAAAGTCTGAGTTTGAAAACAGGGACAGAGGACAGAGACAGTGGGACACCCCAAACAAAACCTTTCCTGTTTCATGACCTCACCGCTTAGACACGGGCGGACCAGACCGAAGGGAGTTCGCAGATGTGCAAGACAAGAAAGACACCTTTTGTTTTTTGATGAAATGGCAACATGATTTGCAAAAAAAATGTTCGTACCGCAACCCTTTCAATTCTGGTGACTGGCATCTGTTTCCTTCGCAGTCCCCGATGGTGGGTTTAAAATACAAACGCGTCATTCAGAGTTGAGGTGCGCTACTTACACAATCAATCGTTTGTCGCCGCTTTTGTTTACTCTTTGTCACAGATCCAAACTAGAGGGTGACGCGGGAGTGGATTGCCACGCCCGTCCCATCCCACTCCCACAGTAAAAATCCTGTCCCGTCCCAGTCCTAGACAATAGTACAAAAAAACAAAAAAAAACAAAAAAAACAACAACCCTGTCCTGTCCCATTCCCAGTGAAAACGACTCCCATCCCGTCCTACTCCCATTCAAAATGACTCCCACTCCCGCTCCCATTATGAAGGTCAACCGCATCATTTCATGAAAAAAAAACAACTTTGGTTGCATTTTACTCTTTTATTGAGTCCAATACTGAATCTTATTGAATTTAATTAATCCTGCTCCTGTCTGCTCTTGTGAAGTTTTGATCCTGTCCCGTCCCAATCCCGTGATTAAAGTTAAAGTTCACTCCCATCCCATGGGATTCCCCCCCCAAAAAATGTCAGCCGCTTGTCCAAAGATACACAATTTGGACCCAAAAGCAGACCGGACATGGACGTGGAAAAGTAAATACCAAAAAAACAAAAAAAACAAAGTAACAACAGAAAGTAGGATATGGAAGAAAGTTTCACAATGTGCCATTCAGTAACTCGAATTCTATATCGTCACCCACTTAAAAGTCATTTGTTGGCATTTTTTTTTTTGCCTCTATCATCTCCTCATGATGCCAATGGTTCAATTTTTGTGTTTCCTGAAAAAAATGACTTGGGTGATAATTTTAAGAAGCCGTCAATATGACAGAATAAAGGCCTATGTGGCAAAACAAGAGTGACAACATCAAGGAACCAAAAAAAAAAGAAAAAAAAAAAAAGGAACCAAGCCCAATTACGACACTTCTGCTTACCTTTTGCCTTTGGCTTAACGTGTGTTTGACACAATGCAACAGTTAATCGAATGATCGACAGCAAATGGATGATCAAATTACTCGACAAACTATTTTGAGAATTCATTCATTGTTTTAACTTCTTTTTGTCCAAATCTGGCACATTAATCAACACAGCGAAAAGGCGTCCGCGTTTGCAGTATCTCTCTTCACCTCCTTCCATAGCTCCTCCTAATCCTCCTCTGTGTGTAACTGCTCACCCCTTCCCTCTCTGCTCATCAAAGAAACATAAAAGTTGATTGGGGACAATTAACTTCAAAGAGGCAGTAGCCAATTATTTGGTGCCCTGCTTAGGATTAGCGTTTATTGAAAATTTATATGTAGATTTTCAAACATTGCGAGACTGGACAAGCAACCATTCGACAAAAAAAAAAAAAAAAAAAAAAAAAGTAAAATTTTATCACAATACATCCACTTTTAATAACAAAATTGTTTTCTTATCTTTTCTTTTTTTTAAACAGCCTCAAGAGAGAAAACAAATGGGAGTGCAATGTTGCAAAGTACCAGATGTGGACAGCTGCAGAGTTGAATAACACACTTTACCCTCACACACACACACACACAAACACCCCCCCCCCCCTCCCCACACACACACACACACACACACACACACACACACACACACACACACACACACACACACACACACACACACACACACACACACACACGTGTTTGTCTTTGTATCATCGTGGGGACTTCTCATTGACATAATGCCTTTCCCTAACCTCAACCATCCAAAATGGTTGCCTAACGCCCATCCCTTACCCTAACCTCAATCATAACCCAATTCAAAGCTAAACTCTAAAACCAAGTCTTGACCCTCAAAAAGAGGTCCCACGTTGTGGGGACCGCCAAAATGTCAGTCCCCACAAAGGTGGTTAAACCTGGAAGAACACGTGTGTATGGGCCCCACAATGTAGCAAAGACAAAGGCACAGCTGTGTATATGTGGAAAAGTCCAAGCCTACAATGACTTTCTTACGTGTGACATCCGAAATGTCAAGTTTCCCTTTGGCTTTCTCGCGTCCCGAGAATCTTCTTCATTCCTGCAAAAAGTCAGCGAGCGTCTTCTTGAAGTAACGGGGGACATTCTGCAAGCGATTCGGAAGGCCCCCGAGGCTGCGTTCAATCAACGCATTTCCTGTGTCATCCGTCAAGTGTCTTCTTGGTCCACTTTTGAAAAGGCTGCTTTGACTCTTGAGCTTTTGAAAGCGGACACTGAGGAATGGAAAACACTTCCAAAAAGTCACTTGGCTTCCGTTTGTATTTATAAATCAAGTGGATGGAATCTTTGGTGGTGAAATTGTTGTTTTTCACCAGTGAATGGAAGCACATGAAGGCAAGGTAGTGAATGGGGAATGTTACATGAAGCAAACTGAAGTCCATCCATCCATCCATTTTCTTGACCGCTTATTCCTCACAAGGGTCGCGGGGGCTGCTGGCGCCTATCTCAGCTGGCTCTGGGCAGTAGGCGGGGGACACCCTGGACTGGTTGCCAACCAATCGCAGGGCACACAGAGACGAACAACCATCCACACTCACAAGCACACCTCGGGACAATTCGGAGCGCCCAATTAACCTGCCATGCATGTCTTTGGAATGTGGGAGGAGACCGGAGTACCCGGAGAAGACCCACACGGGCACGGGGAGAACATGCAAACTCCACCCAGGAAGGTCCGAGCCTGGACTCGAACCGGAGACCTCAGAACTGGGAAGCGGACGTGCTAACCACTCGACTACCGCGCCGCCGCAAACTGAAGTCATGCACATAAAAAAAAACAACTAAAAAACTAAATTTAAAAAAAACCTAAAACTAATACTGAAACTAACTAAACCTAAACTAAAACAAAGCATTTATTAAAGAACTAAAACTAATAAAAACTAACAGAACCACCCTGAAAACTGATTAAAACTAACTCAATTTCAAAAACAAAACTCAAAACTAAATCAAAACTAACTAAAATGAAAAATTCCAAAACGATAATAACCCTGGTTCACACAAGCGTGCCATCGCGAGTACCGGACTGCAATGAAATAAGGCTGGGTATCGGCCCGATACCGATCCCTGATTAAAATAGTTGCAGTTGGAGCTGTCAAAATTAATAGATTAATCGACAAGTAATCAATTATGGAATTAATTGACAACTATTTTAATGATCGAGTAATTGTTTAGAGACACTTTTTTTTTTTCATTTGAAATTGTCCAAATCCCTTGAGTTCAGCATATCAACAGTAATTGTCTGTAGTCTTCCATGAAAAAAAGATCAAAATCAAAATAAGACATTAGCAAACATCTGTTTTTACTTTGGAAAACAATGACCGAATCGGTAACATATTACAACACCAATCCCCCGTTTTTTTTATTTTTTTATTTTTATTTTTTTTTATTTTTTTTAATCACTATATGCAGTACGAAATAAACACTGGTTAATAAACAGTAATCAGGGGTATAAAAAAAAATCTTTTGCAAGACACTTGAATACAAAATTCAAATGAATCTGATTAACCAATTAATCGATAGTTTAATCAATTCTAAATTCTCAATTCTTGCAGCCCTCCGTTGATGTAAACTCAACAAACTCGAGCTTATCATTTGTGAGTAAATCCCCACCCGGGTCCCGCCGTAGCCGCACCATCGCCATCTGCTGCTCCGGGACGGGGGTAGGGCTGTCTGTTTCCATGGCAACGCTGTACCCCTCCTCCCAAGAACCATGCAAGGGATTGGCGGGGTTGTATTTGTTTTTGTGGGTGTCCCACGTGCAGCCTTAGCTTCCAACTCTAATCCGAGTACGCTAGCCAGTACGCAAAATTCCGCTTCCAGCAAGCGGAGGCCAAACTGGCGAACATAAAGTCCGAGTGAGATTAATAAGTAGGAAGAGAAACCCCACTGAGAATGTCACCCCCCTCCCCCATTTTACAACAAGGTGACCCGTGCAAATGAAGCTGGTGGGGGTGGGCGTCCCATCCCCCGACATGCTCGCAACTCAAGTGGGGGCGCGAAAAAAGTAAGTCAGCAGGAAGGAGGCGGTCAACCACACCAGCATGCACACATTTCACTCAACAAGGAAAGTTGCTGGAGTAATTCTTCCATCATATCCATCTCAAGACATACTAGTACGCTCTTGAAAGCTCTTTGTCATACGAGTACACTCTTAGAAGTAAAAGTGCTTAATAGAACCTTTTTAGGTTCCTTAGCTTGTCCTCATAGGAGAACTCTTTTTTTGTTGTTGTTGTTGTTCTTGTTAGAACCATTTATGAAGGTTCCACCTGGAACCCTACCACAGGGTTCCACTGAGAATATAATGGGTTATATCCAGAACCTTCAGTGAAAGGTTCCACCCAGAAACCTGTATTAGGTTCAACAAAGAACCATTTAAGGGTTTAATCTAGATCTCACACAGGAAGTTCGACTGAGAACCCTGTGATGTTTCAACAGTTTCATCCAGAACCTTCACAGAGAGTTCCACTGATAACCGTTTTGTACTTCAAGGGATTCGTCTAGAACCTTCAAAGAAAGTTCCACCCAGAACCCTGTATGAGAGGTTCAACAAAGAACCATTTTAGGGTTTCATCTAGAGCTCACACAGAGAGTTCCACTGAGAACCCTGTTGTGTTTCAAGAGTTTCATCCAGAACCTTCACAGCGAGTTCCACTGATAACCGTTTTGTATTTCAAAGGTTTCATCTGAACCTTCTGTGAAAGGTTCCACCCCAGAACCCTGTATGAGGTTCAACAAAGAACCATTAAGGGTTTCATCTAGAGCTCACACATGGAGTTTGACTGAGAACACTGTGATGTTTCAAGGGTTTCATCCAGAACCTTCACAGCGAGTTCCACTGATAACCGTTTTGTACTTCAAGGGTTTCGTCTAGAACTTTCAAAGAAAGGTCCACCCAGAACCCTGTATGAGAGGTTCAACAAAGAACCATTTTAGGGTTTCATCTAGAGCTCACACAGGGAGTTCCACTGAGAACCCTGTTGTGTTTCGAGTTTCATCCAGAACCTTCACAGCGAGTTCCACTGATAACCGTTTTGTATTTCAAAGGTTTCATCTGAACCTTCTGTGAAAGGTTCCACCCAAGAACCCTGTATGAGGTTCAACAAAGAACCATTAAGGGTTTCATCTAGAGCTCACACATGGAGTTTGACTGAGAACACTGTGATGTTTCAAGGGTTCCATCCAGAATCTTCACAGCAAGTTCCACTCATAACCGTTTTGTATTTCAAGGGTTTTGTCTAGAACCGTCACAGTAAGTTCCACTGAGAATTCTTTTATTGAAACGGTTCTTGCAGGAACCGTTAGCCTCAAAAGAACCCTTTTTTTTTTTTTTTAAAGGTTTCCCTGGAAGCCTATAGTCCTCTGCCCTTCATGAAGAATCCTTTTGCAACCCATACTTCTAAGTATATAGAACTATTAATGCTTCAATTCTTTTTGAGAAGGTGCAACGGAGAACGTTAGTTTGTTTTTTGTGTTTGGAATGCGCAAATTCAAAAGTTTGACTTCATTTCAGGAACATGCAAGAGCAATAGTTTGTCTTCAGTTGAGGAAAGTGGAAAAGTTCGTCTTGATTTCTCTGCCGTTTTATATCTCAAAAGAGTGATGCTATTCATGTCGTTTATTGGTTTTAATGGCGTATGGTGTTGAGGATTGTAATGTTACGGTTGGGTACATAAAGTGACGGACGGTTCACCATCATGCAATAAACGGCATGCATTTTTGTAAACATCCGATTTAATAGCATTCGAAATGACCAATGACAAAACAACAACCAGGAAACGTAGTAGTACAATCTAAAAAAACAAACAAACAAACAATTGGAAGACTGTAAAATCAACCAAGTAATGCACAGTAACTAAAAAAATAAAGATCAATACATCATAATACTATTTGAGTATTTAGTTTAAGACTATTCACTAGCTTAACATGTTTAGCGTTGTCTTCTTCATGGCTAACTTACGCTACTGTATAAAAATAAAAAAGGATTACAGGCAGAATGAAAGAGTTGCGCTGCTGCTGCTCTTCGTGACATTTCGGTTCAGACGAGGCCAAGAATTTGCTGGCAGGGGAGCTCGACTTCCCTGTCGCGCTAGCAATTAAACGCCAACATTTAGCGTACTTAATTCAATTGCATTTTTACTCAGCCAAAACATAAGCTGACGGGTGCGAGTAGATTTACAAGCCCTTCAAAGCAAATGAGACGCATTTACTGTTCGTAAATGCATCAGTGGTGGAGATGGAAGGAAAAGTCGAAATTCATTCACTTGCTGGATGCGGCGTCATCTTGGCTGGATGCCAGTTGAACCTCCGCGTTCGCGTCAGTGAATCAAAACCCAAACGACGCCCTTGTGCATTTTTTTTTTTCTCTCCGGGGTATTGGCAGGGTAACAGTCGGAGGAATTCAAGTTAAAACATGGAGAGCACGCAGCGATAACTCAAAAAAGAATGTTGTAGAGGGAGTTTTCATGCTGACCATAGGAAGAGTTTGCCTTTTTGGATTCTGTTGATCAAAAACGTCTATTAGCTAGACGGTCAGGTCCCGAGGCAAAGAACTCGTCGAATCGCTAGAGAAAGACATTTGTTCCCTTTGTAAGAGTTTGTCAAAATTCAAGCCCTCAGTTTCAAATTTTGCCCAAGATGGCTCCCTTTTGAACCAAGATGTCTGACTTCCTGTTCTGTTCTGTTCTGGGCACTTGAGACTTTTTGTTGTGTCCTGTTCTGATGGGCGAGTCCCCAATTTCATGTTGACATGTAAAACTGGCTTACGAGGCTTCTCTCCCTCTTTCTTTTTAAAGTTTCAAACAAAATACGAGGCCTGAAATTTGCTCTGAACTGGCTGCATTATACCAAAATGGACGACTTCCTGTCCAGATTCAGGGATAGGTCCTTGACACTTTTTCGTGCATCCTATTGTGATGGACATGTCCACCCAATTTTGTTGATCTGTGAAACTGGTGTCTTGGGCTGATTAAAAAAAAAAAAAGTGTCTCCACTTTCTAACAATGAATTTGCTCTGAAGTTGCTGCATTATATCAAAATGGCCGACTTCCTGTCAAGTTTCAGGCATGGGTCCTTGGGATTTATTTATTTATTTTTTCATGTTTGCTGTTCTGATAGAGATGTGCCCGCCCACTTTGGTGTTCAACTTTTTTTTTTTTTTTTTTAATTGCGACACACAATAATTACAACAATAGCCATTCAACTTTGAAAACAATGTCTGGGGCTGATTTTGTTTCTTCTTATTCATCTTCTTTTTTTCTTCCTCTTCTTCTTTTTATCTTTTTCTTCTTTTTCCTTTTCTTCTTCTTCTTCTTCTTTTTCTTCTTCTTCTTTTTCTTCTTGTTCCTTCTTCCTTTCTTCTTTTTCTTCTTTTTTCTTCTATTTCTTCTTTTTTCTTCCTTTTCTTTTTCTTCTTTTTTATTCTTATATTTCTCCCTTTTTCTTCATGTTTTTCTTTTTTCTTTTTCTTATTTTTCCTTCTTCTTTTCTCATTTTCTTCTTTTTCTTCCTTTTCTTCTACTTTCTTCTTCCTTTTCTTTTTCTTCTTTATCTTCTGCTACCTTTTCTTCTTTTTCTCTTTCTTATTTTCCTTCTTTTTATTTTTCTTTTTTCTTCTATTTCTTCTTCTTTTTCTTCATATTTTTCTTCTTTTTGCTTCTTTTTCTTCTTTTCTACTTTTTCCTTTTTCTTTCTTCTTTATCTTTTCCTTCTTTTACTTTTTCTTCTTCTTTTTCCTTCTTCTTTTTCATCTTCTTCAAACTCTCTTACAAAGTAAAAAGCCTAGAATTAATTTTACTTTTTTTTTTTTTTTTTTTGCCACATTGGCACTTATTTGGGCGACTTCCCTATATACGAACCCAGTAATTCCACTCAGACGCAGTGTATCCTTTTGAACAAAAACCACCATGATGACGTGACACAAAACATCAAACACACAAGTCCTTCATAAACGTGGACAAGCTTGACGCAAGTTTGATGCTGTCCACGTAAAACATCCAATCGACATCCATTTCACATCCCGGCTTCTAAATAAAGCACCGAAAAAAAAAAACACAAGCAAACACTTGTTGAATCTGTGACAAGCGCTTTCAAATACGAAGCCCTGTTGAGCCTCCAGATGATCTGTCTCTCGACTCTTTTCTTCTTCTGGACTCTGGATTACATCCGATGAATACAAGCGGTTGACAATAGGGCCACGCTGCTCCCCCGAACGAGGGGGAAGGGCATCACATTCCTCTGTTGACCCCCCACTTTTAGCAGCCGCTATTAAACAATAACTGCTGCTTTTTGTGCACCCAAATAATAGCCTCGTGAATCTCGTCCAAAATATATATATAGGCTTGCTGATTTGATTAATTTCTTTATTCAAATCTCATTTTCTCCTTAATTTTCCTTATTGGCAATATAGGGACGAAACATACCAGTCTGTCAGTTGCTGATGTAATGTTCATAACCATATTCTGTTTTTTTTTCTTTCTTTTTTTACATTTGTGCCGTTTAATCTCTATTCACAAGTGTTTTAGCTTCTGTAACATCATGAAAAACTGTTAGTGACTATTTGCTTTGTTTGCTTGCTAGAAACAGGAACCTAAAGTAAATACACACATATGTGTGTATACTGACTGTGGCATTTTCGCCGTAGACACAGAAAATAATGTGAAAATGCCACAGAAAATGTTATTCAAGTTAGGCTCAATTAGCGAATGGCAACGTAAGATGGCCGCCACGCATACAAGTAGTTCCTGTACTCAAAAGGCCGAGATTCCTTGCGAATATAATCACGATTCAAAGCTCGGTTAAATCAAGTTATTTCGGGTATGTTTATTTGACCAAATATTTGGGTGAGTAAAGGAGTAAGCCGGCGGTCTTATTTAGGTTTTGTGCGTTTAAAACCCGAATATTGCCAATATTTCGTTTTTGAAAAGGACCGCATGTAAACGAAGTCAGTCGGGGTGGGAATCTGTCTGTCACTGTCTCCCGATTCGAATCGATTCCGATTTTTGGGTCTGCAATTCGATTCAGAATCGATTTTCGATTCAAAATGATTTGATTGACAATTATTTCCACTTCATTTTATAGATGAGCAAATAATTGTCATGATCTACTCCAGTCTGACTTACTGATGCTAATTAGCCCGCTACTCGCGGCACTTTTATCCCTCAAAAGAATGGCTATTCATACAAAACGCTTCAGGAATGTATACAGAGAAGCGTCTTCACATTACTCACCGGTATATGAAAAAAAAAAAATCAATTTATATTGGCATGACTTGATCGTGACTTTTTCCTTCTACTCTCTAATGTAGCTACAACGAACACACGGGACCACACTGCCCCTAAGTGGCCAAATCGGGTACAACATGAACAGCGTTCCCAGGGCAAGACAGTATAAAATAATTTTAATAAAATCGATTTTAAAAAATCGATTCTGAAAAATGAAATGAAAATCGCGATTCTTATGAGAATCGATTTTTTTTGGCACACCCCTAATAGTCAGTAACATTCCTGCAGATGAGTCACATTGAGGGACGACCTGACGTTGAGCACACTTCTCGTGAACCTCATCCGTCTTCCTCCGAGTCTCAGGAGAAAGTGCCGAGTCATCCCCTGGGGAAGAAAAAGAAGAGCAGTTTGAAGAGACGCTCACTTTTTTGATGGAGTGCAGTTTCAAGCTTTACGTTGGGCTATTGTGCAAGGAGGGGGGAGGGCGGGCGGAGGGCACCACTTTTATATTCCTCAGAGTGCTGAGCTCAGGCATTGCCGCTCAACTTGTGATTCACGGTGCGAGCCACCTAACGTCGTAATGCCGCGCATAAATCTCGCCGCGGAAGCGCTGAAAAACTTCCTGTCGAGCTTTACAAATGAGTTTGCGACGTGTCGTGCCTGATTTGGAATGGAAAATTACGGTGGGCAGCATGCGGGTAATTTGCATTGACGGTCATTAAGGTTCCATTCCACAGGCAAAATGTCGGCTACAGGACCCTCCAAAAATTTTGGGTTATCCCTTTTCTAACCCGAATATTAATAATCACGTATCGGGGTACATTCGTTGAATGGAACTTTGGTTTGTGTTCTGAGCATGCTCCATTAACAAGGAGTCGAGGCATCAACTACTTGGATGGGCGGCCATCTTACGAAACGAGTTTAACATAAATACATTGATTTGTCTGCGGTATTTTCATGTTATTTTTTGTCTCTACGGCAAAAGTTTGTATACATAAATATTTGTGTGTATATAAGTCTGTACGTCTGGCTCAGAGCCCACCAGAAATGCACAAGCAGAGGTAAACAAAAATGGCGAAATATGGCGACGCAGGACAGAAGCACCCTTTGGAGAAAGGAGGAAACAGCCTACTTCATTCGTGTGGTGGTGAGTCGTGTTAGTTTTGGCTGCCATTTTTTAAATTTAGTCTCAGTTTTAGTCCAATTTCAGTCATGCTTGTTAGTTAGTTAGTCAACCTCGTCCCATTTTTATTGAGTCAATTTTTAGTCGACTACAAATCGAGCATTTTAGTCTTCATTTTAGTCCAAGAAAACTGAATTTTATTCATCAATTACACTATCATCTATCACAATATTAGGATCAAAATCACTGTTGTGCACAAAATGTATCTTTTCATCTAAAAACTGCTTCAAACATCAAAGCATATGTAGGGATGGAAGAATGCTGATTTGTTGTGATTGTATTGTATTGGTGTTAATGTTTTATGTCATGTTTTTTTGTGTGTTTCTGTAAAGCGCTTTGTGACAGTTCAGGCTGTTTTTAAGTGCTATATAAATAAACTTGAGTTGAGTTGAGTTTTTTTTTCACTTGATTGTCACTCAAATTACCTATTTTCACATGGTGATTACTAAAGAACGGAATAAGGTAGAAACACCTTTTTTCTAATGAAAGAATGGAATGCGATCTTTCATGTTTATGTCCTAATGGGGTATATGCCACGGAAGAGGCGGGACTGTGTTTTGCACAACAGTTTGTTTCCGGTTCGGTTTGCGACGTGTGGGCTCCGTCAAAAATACTTGTGCTTCCGACTTTGTGCCCCTGGGTTGCGCGTTCGCAACACGGACCGGAAATAAACTGATGTGCAAAATCACGCCCCGCCTCTTCCGTGGCATATATCCCATAGCACACAATATTCTGTTTGCGTTGAAAGATGAGTTCAAATGCTCAAAATGAGCTGGCACTGTCGGGGTTGTTTTTTTGGATAACGTGTGGCAGTAAAAGAGTTCTAATAACGCTGTCTATTCGTTGCAGTTTAGATTGGGTTAGGCCCATGTTGAATGTTTCAGAAACCGGAATTTAGACCTTACAGCCTTTAACTTAACTTTCACTACCAGCCATTTTAGAAAATTTCAAAATGTTCGCGATATTACGTTCAATAATTATATATAAGCCAAATCTACCAAATGACAGAATAGAACAGAATAATATTTGCCCCGTCCCATTCTTTTATAATTGACAGTAGAAAAATGTAGGTTTGCCAAACTACAGCCATTTCTCCAATGGACTCTGAAACTGTGTTTATTTCGTATAAAATGGGGCAATGATGTCATCTACCGGTGGTTTGGCATCAGTAAAGTTGTTTCCAAGTTTGACATTTACAGTGGAGCATAATCAGATTCTTCCCATCTGTCGCCACTCTGAAAAATTATAATTGACAAGTATACTTGTTACTGGGTGGCACGGTGGATGACTGGTTAGCACGTCCGCCTCCCAGTTCTGAGGACTCGGCTTCGAGCCCAGGCTCCGGCCTTCCTGGGTGGAGTTTGCATGTTCTCCCTGTGCCTGCGTGGGTCTTCTCTGGGTACTCCGGTCTCCTCCCACATTCCAAAGACATGCATGGCAGGTTAATTGGGCCGAATTGCCCCTAGGTGTGCTTGTGGGTGTGAATGGTTGTTCGTCTCTGTGTGCCCTGTGATTGGCTGGCAACCAGTTGAGGGTGTACCCTGCCATACTGCCCAAAGGCGGCTGAGATAGGCTCCAGCACCCCCCGCGACCCTTGTGAGGAATAAGCGGTCAAGAAAATGGATGGATGGACTTGGCACTGGGAGTGAATGAGTTAATTGACTGCACGTAAGTCAAGGTATAGTCACTCCCTCAACAATCCACGCACAAGTCGCTCTACACACTTGATTCCACAGTTTACAAGGGGCGCTGCAAAGCATGCTGGGAAGCAAAGCATGCTGAGCGATCGCCACTAAAATGCACGAGAAGATAAGACATACATGGAGGCATTTTAACTCGTTCACCAGTGGGTTAAATGGAGGGGGGGGGGGGGGGCATATAGAAAAAGGAGGTTAGTGTTGCATCAGGAGCAGTGAGGCAGCAGGCGAAGACGAGGGGGTGGGGTGCAGCAACAGCAGCAGCAGCAGCAGGAGGAGGAGGTGGAGGAGGAGCAGTAAAGGAGAAAAGGAGGGGGACACCCACCCTTGCAGGGCTCCACTCTTTTGTCTGTAGCCCGCCGAGTCCAACGCACACAAAAGCTTGACGCCGCAGCCGCACAAGGATCATACGAGCTCGATCGTCCACCTCGACAAGAAAACGCCACGAATGGCTTGAGCGGGGACTCCAGTGTGTTCTTTTTTTGTGGGCGATATTTTTTTTGTGTGTGTGTGTGAAAAGAAAGAAGAAAAGTCAGAACAGCGGCATCGCAATCACAAGGTAATTGTTTTACTACTTGGCGAGCAGCATCTCCGCAGCTTTAACGCAAACTTTTAAACCAAGCAGGACGTAATTAGTTTCCAAAAGCGACTTTTGAGCTCCGTACGAAAGCTAAAATAGTATTTTTTAAATTTTTATTTTTGTTCCCTCCGTTAACCTCTGATTACGTGGAAGAGGCAATTCGCGCGATGTCTGGCAAACCAAGCCAAACCAAACCAAAGCTTTAAACTAAATGTTTGCGTATTTTAAAAATTCGAATAAACGGTGTATTGTTTTAATGTTAAACATATTTACACGTAAAGTTGGTCAAATTAAAGTTTAAGTGTCTAAGTATGTGGCGTAAATTGTGACGAAAATGCGTAAATTGGGACCTTTTGTCCTCCATCATCCTCTCAACAATTCTTTACCGATTATATTTGTGTATTTTTAAAATTCGAATAACCAGTGTCTTGTTTTAGTGTTAAACATGTTTCAACGTAAAGTAAATTAAATTGAAGTTTAAGTGTCTAAGTATGTGGCGTAAAATGTGACGAAAATGCGTAAAGGGGGCACCCTTTGTCCTCCATCATCCTCTTAACAATTCTTAACCGATTTAGCTTAATTCCTAACTTTTGTCGTCATCCAAAATGAATTTTGTGGAATTGTCGAGTGAGGTAAAACACGTGGAACATCCAAATGGACCACGAGGAACATTCTGGGCTTCTCGTGTTCTGAGAAAATCGCGTTCCCACTCGTTCCATTTGCTAAGACGCATACAAAACTGTTTGTTTTTGCTTCAAGGAACATAAAATAGCGAATTGTGTGGACCATTTGTTTGGCTTCCAAAAAATGCAGGCCACCGCTGAGCCTCTCAGCCTGTGGAGGAATTCTTAACTCACATCCCAGATGTGGAAAGCCACATCAACATTTTTTTTCCCCCCTTCTCCCTTCCCTGTTTTCTTCGAGGTGTCCCGAAGTCATATTGGCTCAAGACATCATGAAATGTGTGGCAGTCTATTTTATTTTTATTTTAAATCTCTCTCCACTTTTGGTAGTCGTGAGTACAAGAACAATTGAAAGTTTTTATTTTGCCGTGACTGGCAGCTCGCCACCTAGCGTTATTTTGCCGTGAATCGCGCGAGAACTTGGTCAGTTGACGCCACGTTTGCCTACATTTGACCGTGAATGTTGCCGTGATGCAGTCGGATTTGCTCTGCGTGGTGTGTTTTCCACATATGAAATCCCTGATAAGTCTGCTCTGAGGGTTTGGTTAAGGTTAGGCTGGTAATACCAAAAACATTGCCGGTATCATGACAAAACAAATTGAAAACTCGATGAAAAGAGAGTGAGACATAAAGCGGGTGAAGCAAGTCATGAAGCACGCACAGCGAATGACTCACGGTGAAATAACAGATTTTTTAATAATCCATCAGTATGTCCATTTTTTTCTTCAGTTAATCAATGAATCTGGTAAAAAAAAAATAAAAAAATACCGAATGCACCCCAGTCAAAAGCAGATCACAGACAGATAGATACATAAAGCTTGACCGACTGCTAAATTGTAAAGCTTTTTTTTTTCTGTCTTACAGGCAGTGGTTCTCAAAAAATGCTTCGAGTACCACCCTCTAGATCACACGTGTCAAGATCCGGTCCTTGAGGGCCTGATTCCTGCATGTTGTCGAGGTTTCTTGACTCCAACACACGTGATTCAATGATCAGGATCATTATTGGACTGCTGCAAGAGCTTGCGGAAAGATGAATCATCTGTGTTGAACGTGGGGAGACCTCGAAAACATGCAGGACTCAGGCCCTTGAGGACCGGACTTTGATGCCACTGCTCTAGATGTTTGTGGCAAAAAACAACAATATTATAGGAGTGATTTCCTTACAGAAAAACAGACATCAGCAGATCAAGTTACTACAAGTATATGCTGAAGGAAAAAAAAATCGCTCTAGCCTCGTATCTCAGCTTGGATCTTTGTCGCCAAAGAACCACAACATCTGTGTCACGTGGTTGGTTTGAAACCTATGCTGAAGACTTTGCAAACTGCCGGATTACGTCCATTTGTACTTTTTTTCTTTTTTTTGCTATCTTAGATATTGCACAAATCTTGCAAACGTGACCATAAGTTTCAGGGTCTCCTCTCTGAAAAGGCAAAACGCTTGTTCAGCACTTGTTTGTGCCTGCGCGTGTAGCACAACGGAAACTTGCGCAGTTCCTCCCAAGTCTTGATTTGTCGAGGAATTTCTTTCTCACATGAAAATGTCACATTTCATACCTGGGGAAATGGGCCAGTACAAACAGTTGCTTCTCAGGCGGGAAGATGATGTACTGGAGCTGAAGTTGTTATTGAGTCACCTTTGCCGTATATGGTCGGCATTTCAACTTTCTGTTAATCGTGTTCAATCGGTTCAGACGGCAGCAATCTGTGCTCCACACTAAAGAAACTATCACAATGTTGTCATTGTACACTTTGTGCCGTTTTCCCCTTGGGCATGTAGCAAATCCCTGAGATTGAGCATCCAGGCTGCTGGGTTTACGTTTGCTACTTGGTAAAACCGGTTCAGTTAACTTGAGGTGCCGCTAGCATTTTATAAATGACTGCATCAAAATTTGGCAAGTAAAAGGTATGTGTAAGACGGCACAACCTGTTTGTGACTAAACATGAAAGGCTTTCTGTTGGCTCAAGTCATGTTTGCTAGCGATGTTTGATACCATTTTTTTTTGTAGACAGAATGGAGTATACTTATAACACTTTTATCCTCACCATGTGGTGTGATATACAGCACAAGTATTCACGTCTTACTGATACCACTAGTCTAGTGGTTCTTAACCTTGTTGGCCACCAGTTACTTATGCGCATTCACCGAATTCTTCATTGAAATAAATCAAAATAGGATTTCTTTCAAATTCAAGACTTGAGTATAGCGGTTTACTGGCGAACAAAATGAACAGGAAGAGTAGCGTTTTCATCCAATATGGCTCTCAGTGGGCAGCAGTTAAAAACGACAACAGCAGAGGCCCCAAAATAGAACCCTGTTGAACACCATACGTAACGTTATAGGCTACATCTTTAACATTGCACGTATTCGTCTCACCACTTTTTGTTTTGTTTTTTTTATTTTTAGCCTGTGTTGAACCCGGGTTAATTAAGAACCACTGACTTAAAACTGATGTCCTAATTAAATATTTACATGATATCAATTTTAATATGCTTATAAGAATTTCTTAACCATTTACTGGACACCACATTGTTGATATCATAATAAAGTTCATTTCTATTTATTGGCTCAGCGATGTTGTTTATGTCATTTAGTTTTTGGGAGTGTTAAGTTTGTCAACAAAAACTAAACAAAAATAATTTCATCGACACACATTTTTCACCGCACTAAAACTAGACTAGACTAAAACCCTCATTAATACACAATAACTGGGACTAAATCAAGTTGTTTTTCATCAAAAAGATGAGAAAATTTTATGTAAAATAGATTCAGATCGGAAAAGGTTCAATATAAACTGCTGACAAAAAATATACAGCGGTAAAATGGTTGTCCTGACTAAAATATTGACAGTTTTTGTTGACTAAAACCGGACGAACAAAATGTTTCCTTGGGCTAAAATAAAGACTAAAATGCTCGATTTATAGTCGACTAAAAATGGACTAAATAAAAATGGGATGAGGTTGACTAACTGTGATTAAAAACTAACAAGCGTGACTGAAATTGGAGTAGAACTGAGACTAAATTAAAAAATGGCAGACAAAATTAACACTAGTTGTTCCTTGGTAGTGAGCAGTGCAACGTCCGGATTGGCGAGACCCAACAGCTTAGTTTCGACAAATGTATGGCAGCACCTCAGAGCACCTTCTTCGGTTCATTTGCATGCCAGAAATGAAAGGGACATTCTTTTCTTTTCAAAATTTTCCAAATTCTGGATAGGCAAGGTTTGAAAGAGGTGTGAAAAAGGGTGTCAAACGATGAAAAGACCCCCCTGTGAAACAGAGGTGGAGGATTCTCATGCAATTATAACGACAATACACAGAAACTCCCACGCCCGCTCCAGGGATTGTTTGGTTCCAAGGGAAGAGTGGCAGGCCACGTAACAAGTTAGTTTTGTATGTAGGACAGTTGTTCACTAGTAGTATTAATTTTGACTGCCATTTTTATATTTTGTTTTAGTCGAATTTCAGTCACTCTTGTTAGTCTTTATCACAGTTAGTCAACCTCATCCCATTTTAATTTAGTCCATTTTTAGTCGACTATAAATCCAGCATTTTAGTTGTTTTAGTCCAAGAAAACGTAATTTTACTTGTCTAGTTTTAGTCAACAAAACCTGTCAACGTTGTAGTCAGGACAACCATTTTACTCCTGTATATGTTTTTTTGTCAGCAGATTATATTGAACCTTTTCCTGAAACTATTTCACCAAAAATTTTCTCAGCTTTTTGATGAAAAACAACTTGACACACGATTACACTGGCTACTATGGCTCCATGCTATGAGCTAGTAAGTTAGCTAGCAGTCACATTAACATTATTGTTGTACCGTTATAGCCGTTGGATTAATGTTAAGTATATATATTTTTTTAACCTTTCACCATGAATCCACCTCCTGTCTGTCCCGTGTGTTTTTGCTGTCACATGACAGTGTCGCAGACGTGACAGATTAGCAGAGATAAGATTAAAAAAAAAAACCAAAACAAACATCAAATAATTTTCATCTTGTTTTTGTTCATGAACTAAAATGTCCACAGATTTTACTCCAGTTTTTATTAAGTGAAGGACATTCTCGTCTCGTCTTAGTTAGTCGACAAAAAGACATACTCATTTTGTCCCAGTTATTGTTTATTAATGAGGGTTTTAGTCGAGTCTAGTCTAGTTTTAGTCTGGTGGAATATGTGTGTTGACAAAATTTATTTTTGTTTAGTTTTTGTGGGCGAAAATTTAAACTATTCACCACCAGTCACGCCAATCTTGATGACTGATAATCAGGGTTGATAGCTGATAAAAAAAATATACAGCTGAAGTGACATTTGCTCAATATTCCTACACATTAAGGGATGAATGCGCATGATTTTCCGTAGCCATTCATTATACCTTTAGTGTATTTCCATCCAAAACAGACTCCTTAGCGATTGGCTGCAATGTTGAATGCCAACTCTCCTTTGCGCTTTTCCAATTGCTGTATCAAAGCAGTTATGACTGTGCATAATGTGTTTTATTCTTGGCCACAATAACAATCCTTCCTTGTCACTAGTGCAGTGACTTACAGTAGATGCTAATTACTCAGTGCAAGTTATGAGGTTGGTCACAGATGGCGTCAAACCACAAGATTTCCTCTTTGCTAATTTATTCATTGACTATTTTAACAATCTGCTTCCTGCGGTCAGTTGGCAGCCTCGGGACAATTAAATTCCAAATTCCAAGAGTAATGAGTGATTCAAATGATGGCTGATGCAAGATTACAAAAACAAAAAAAACACTGCACACGTGAGAGATGTTGGAAGGCAAAAAGTGCAATGACTCCCCCTGGTGGCAATGACTGAAAACAGTGGAGCCAGGTCTGGCTTGCTCTCAGTATTTTATTTGATTTTTTTGCTGCAGATTAAAATTTCCTGTCACAGTACAGAATTTGTGTAAATGCTGAAAGCATTCACACATTATTCTACCTTTTTATTATTATTTTTTAATTTAGCCCCATTTTCGTCCTTCAACTACTTATATAATTCTCAACTGATTCAAACCATTCCAACTTCAACATGTTCCAAAAATCCACACGTCACAGGCTATTAGTTATCTCATTCCAAACAGTCAAAGTTTCTCCACAAGTGAATATTTTTCACTCCAAAAATCTCCATTCATTTCCAAAGAGACATTCAACAATTCACTCCCATTTGAACTTCAATATGTTAAGCTCATTCAATTCACTTTGGGATCAATTTTCAACATTTTTCCAATCCCCACATCGCAAAAATTTCACATATTAACGAAATAATATTGCACTTTTTTTTTGTTTTTCTTTTTTAAATCAACAAAATTCCTCACATTTTGAGGGCAGGGGTCGGGCTATGCGGTACGGTTTAGGGTTAGGGCTTGTATCATTCTTATTCAAAATTCAGCCAGTTCAATATCATTTCACATCAATGCCACATTAATGCCATTCAACATAATTCTGTATTTTTCAACATTCCATCTTATTCAATGTTTCTATATTTTTTTCAGCCACCATTTCAGCGTTCACACAGTTTCTCCAGAAATTGCTTCATCTAGTTGCAAAATATTTTGTGGGGCATCAGTGAATCACTGATTTAATCCAAAACTCATGTTGGGATCACATTTTGGTCATTTGACTTTCCAGTGAACGACATTTTTGGGCAAAGGTGAAAAACTGAAGCCTATTTGTTGTTGTTTTTCAGATCTGAGCAGATCGTGGCGACCGGACCGGCAAGATGAGCTGGAGTTTCCTCACGCGTCTCCTGGACGAGATCTCCAACCACTCCACGTTCGTGGGCAAGATCTGGCTGACGCTGCTGATCGTCTTCCGGATCGTTCTGACGGCGGTGGGTGGCGAGTCCATCTACTACGACGAGCAGAGCAAGTTTGTGTGCAACACGCAGCAGCCTGGCTGTGAGAACGTGTGCTACGACGCCTTCGCTCCGCTCTCGCACATCCGCTTCTGGGTCTTCCAGGTAGTGTTCATTTTATTCGCAATTTTAAAATTAGTTCTAGTCCAGTTTCAGTTCCGCTTCGTAGTTTTTATCATAGTTAGTCAACCTTATCCTGATTTTTGTTTACTCTTATCTTTGGGAGCATGTTAATATTTAAAATAAAACTTATTTATACATTTTTGGGAGCAAATGAGTAAATTAGGGTTTTGCAGTCTAGTCTAAGTCCGGTGAAAAATGCGTGTTGACAAAATAATTTTGTGATTTTTTTATTTATTTATTTTTTTTGACGAAATGAACACTATACTTCCAGGTGATCATGATCACCACACCCACCATCATGTACCTGGGCTTCGCCATGCACAAGATCGCCCGCATGGACGACGCCGACTACCGGCCTCGGCCCCGCAAGCGCATGCCCATCGTGAGCCGGGGCGCCAACCGCGACTACGAGGAGGCGGAGGACAACGGTGAGGAGGACCCCATGATCCTGGAGGAGATCGAGCCGGAGAAGGACAACAAGGAGGCGGACGACGAGAAGCCGAGCAATAAGCACGACGGGCGGCGGCGCATCAAGCGCGATGGCCTAATGAAGGTGTACATCTTCCAGCTGCTGTCGCGCGCCATCTTCGAGGCGTCCTTCCTCTTCGGCCAGTACGTGCTGTACGGCCTGGAGGTGGCGCCGTCCTACGTCTGCACCCGCTCGCCTTGCCCGCACACGGTGGACTGCTTCGTCTCGCGCCCCACCGAGAAGACCATCTTCCTGCTCATCATGTACGCCGTCAGCGCCTTGTGCTTGCTTTTCACCGTCCTGGAGATCCTTCACCTCGGCGTCAGCGGCATCCGCGACTGCTTTTGCAGACCGCGCACGCCGCCGCGACGACACTCTGCGCCGGCCAGCCAGAGGTCCTCCATCTCCCGGCAGCCCTCGGCGCCTCCAGGCTACCACACGGCGCTCAAGAAGGACCCGTCGGGGAAACTGGGCTTCCGGGATAACCTGGCCGACTCGGGACGCGAGTCGTTCGGCGACGAGGCGTCGTCGCGGGAGCTGGAGAGGTTGCGCCGGCACCTGAAGCTGGCTCAGCAGCACCTGGACATGGCCTACCACAGCGAGGAGCTGAGCCCGTCGCGTAGCAGCAGCCCCGAGTCCAACGGGACGACAGCGGCCGAGCAGAACCGGCTCAACTTTGCCCAGGAGAAGCAGACCGGTGCCTCCGATAAAGGTACGGTTTCACGACTCAAACCCAACCCCCATGTGGAAATCTGTTTGGCACTAAAATGTAGGGGTGGGAACCTCACTGTACGATATGCGATACAAGGCTCACGAAAATTTTTATCTCACGATATGACAAAACCACGATTATCTATATATTGCTCGGGGAATAAATCCTCAATCTATGATGATGATGATGATGATAATAAAAATAAAAAAAATAAATAATTCACATTATTTTAATAATAATAATAATAATATATATATATATATATAATTAGACTAAGTGCAATTTTGTAGAAATTGCGTGGGAATGCTAATAGCTGAATGCTTATGAGGTAAACTGAAAGATAAAATATGTGAAAATTACAAAGCTTTAATTGAAGTTAAAAGATAAATGAATAAGAAGAAAACTTGAATTGCAATGTGTCTAAAGTGGGATTTAATCATTTTAGAGAAATTATAAACCATTTCCTGAAACGATAGTCAGTTGGTATCAAACCATCAAATGTACTAAAATGTGGTCCAAGCGGGGTTTGAACCCAGGTTCTCCATGGGGGTAGAAATTGTTCTGACGACTGAGCGAACTTGCCTTGTTCAAATTCATGGCTAATGGCATATTTATTTTAAAAATAGCCATCTAATGAAAGCCAACTTCTATTTTATAATTTCAGTGAAATTGTAATGCATTTCCTATTATGGTAGTCATTTTGTATACAGTTACATCACGCAGCATAATTGCCATGGATACATTTGCAATGTACAGTCAGAGGTGGGATTCAAACCTGGGACCTCCTGGTTACTGGGCAATGCACTTAACCAAGCTCGCCACTGAGCAGTGACAGAGAGCTGGTAATGATGATCAGTTGTATGTATGGAAGTGGGTGTGGAAAGTTGAACTTAGAAAAAGTTCAATGTCAGTCCCATTGAAAATTAATGGCGGGAAAAGTTGATATTTAACGTTAAATTGTGCGAGTACTGTAAGTAATGTGGAATCAGATGATATATATATATATATATATATATATATATATATATATATATATATATATATATATATATATATAGGTGTAAATTGGAAGTATTATGTGGGAGTTGTTTCTCTGCAAATAAGTGAAGAGAATAAAAATCCGAATAACGTGGGCTGCTTTCAGCATTCCCACAATAAAAAAAATAAAATAAAAAAAAGAAAAAAGAAAAAATTGTCTTCTCCCCACAAAGTGTAATTTTAGTCGCCTAAATAGACAGTTTAGTCTATTTTCCTTCAGCATACTTTTTCTTTTATACAGAAAAAAGAACACATTTATTTGTAACTGTAGTTCAACATGCAAGACACATTTGATACGATGTCTTATTTGTTTCAATGAAACATGTTGAACTGACAAATAATAATATAACTTATAAAGTGCATAATTGCCTGAGATTAATTTTACAGCTGCACAATCAAAAAATAAATAAATAAATAAATTACATGAAATAAAATGCAGTGAACACTGAACAGTTTCTGAGTTCTTTTCTCCAACCCACGTTTCATTCCTTCTAATTGGATTATGTCAATTTTCGTCACTGTTGTTTTCATTTTCGTTTCAGTCATTGATGAAATTGTTAGTCAATTTTAGTTATCATTATAGTCACAGTGAATGGCTTCTAGTTTTAGTTTTCGTTAAATTTTTGTCTGGGGGAAAAAAAATTCTTGACAAATTTTTCGTCTATGAAATTATGCAACCTCTGACCTGAATCTATCTTAAAGCAATGGTAGTTATAAAAAACGGCCAGCAGGTGGCAGCAGAGTATAAGAGATCAACCAGGACGTTGCTGCAACAAGCTCGTTTGCCCAATGTTTTCACCAGGAATGTGAATAGCAATGAAACTTCGCCATATTCTAATGCTAATTGCTGAAAAACAGAAACAGATATAAATATCCTATTTTTTTTTTCCTGATGAAAGAAGAGACTAATCTTTCTTTTGCTAGGTTCCATGTTTTTATAGAAACAGAACACAATATTCCGTGGGCCTAGCAAAATCAGTCAAAATTCAGTCAAACAAGGGGGTTGTTTCAGTGAAAATGGCTGCGAGTCAATGAGTTAATTTCAAAAATACACAACTGCTGTCTGTCCTTCCAGGTATGCGTGCGTAAGCTGCAGTCATCACCAATTCAGCCGACATCGGGAAAACGGAGCTGACATCCGGAATCGGTGATTGGACATGAAGGAAAACCAACCTCAATTAGAATGTGTGTTTGTCTGTTTGCCTGTCCAAATGAGAAGTGGTGACTTTTTTTTCTTTTTCTTTTTTTTTTCTTTGTCCCGCTTGAGGCATCTGAAGTCAGCCCCGAGCAATCATCAGTGTTACGGCCGGTCCAAGGTCCAAAAAAAGGAGGTGGTGGTCTCAACCTGACATTACTTGAGACAAAAGAAAAAAGAAGATCCAAAGTGCTTTTTTATTTTTATTTTTATTTTTATTTTTTTTAAACGATAAACGGTTACCATGTACGTCTCCCTCAGGGCAGCTATTTTTCCACTTTTTTTCTTACACATAAATATATATATCTTTCTTATACGAGACTTAGAGCTAGTTTAAGAGTTGGAACTGTGGGAAGTTCGGTCAAATGCATCTCGGCTTTAGAACTGGAATTTCACTTTGTGTGTTTTTTTTTTTTTCGTAAGGGGAGGTGATTAAAAACCAGGATTAGCGTGAACGATGAGGAAAAGCTTAATGGATGAGGCACCTGGCTTTAAAAAGAAAGGTACTGGACGACTGGTCGCAAAGTGTGTTTTGATACTTTTATGTTTTTGTTTTCTTGGCAATGTTGCACCAGCTTTTGCAAACACTCTGGAGGTGCCTCCGTCCAAAGACATAAACCTGGATAATGCTTGAAAAACATGGAACTCTTTATTTTTTATCTATAGACTCGTCAAAAAAGGCGCATTTTTTTTTTTTTTAATATGTGTATATATAAATCACTGCTGTCTTAGCTCCTCCCCCAATGCCTGATTGAATCTCTGGGATGGGGCACATTTTGACAACTTTTGTGGTACAATTTACTTCATTTTTGTTTTAATTTGCTTCTTCCTTTTTTATAAAAACGGTACTCATAGCACACATTGATTTGTTTAGTAAAAAAGGGATATTTGTTTCAATGTTGCTGAATGATGCAATCATATCAAATGTGAAACCAATGCCTTTTTGTTTTGTATGTGAAGTACAGACCCACTCAGTGCCATTTTGTGCCGACACAAATACAGTCATCTCAATTTATTTTTTAGAACGATGCTTTTTGTAAGTTTTTATACCTTTTTTGTAATGATAGTTTTTTTGTGGTTGGTTTATAAAATAAAATATTTACAAAAAACTCGTTTAAGTGGCTTTATTTCACAATTGGATGTGTACCTTTTTTTTATTTTTTTTTATTTTTTTAAGAGGCCTCAACATATGCCTGAAAATGCAGCAATGCAATATTTGCAAATGTGTGTAGCTTGGAGGAAGCTAAAAAATAATGAAGGCCACTGATTGACACGAATTTGTCTCACAACATTCTGTATGAAAAAGACTGAACGGGAAGTGAGCCGCTTTGGCTTGACATGATCCTTTTAATAATACCGTTTTTTTTAAATAAAATAATAGGGCCTAATAATTAACAAATCGGCCCCGGACGTCAAACACCCATTACATTTTTACAAAATACTGTAAAACAAAACGTTCTGTTAGTGGGTTTAACCCCGCCACAATGAAAGCAGGTGCTTCCGGCCTGGATACAGCAGCCAATCATATGCAGCGAGGTTGACGCAGCAGCCAATCATGTTTAATCAGAACGTGTCCTACCTAGAAATTAATTATGCTGCCTTCATGTGGTATCGTAATTATGGTAAATACCACATGTCGAGTAGAAAATAGCACGTAAATGCGCCCTCATGTCGTATTTTCTACTGGAGAACTGGGAATTTATTTTGATACCCGAGTTGAGAGAACTTCAAGTTTTAACATGGCAGTGAGCGCAAAAGGATTCATGAATGGCAAGAACTTAGCGTCCGCTAGCACAGCAGACTGTTTTAGAATCTACACTGTTACCGTAGTATACACAATTTTGCTATAACAACAAAATCACATGAACAGAACTCGGTCGTAATTAGACGTTTCCGAATGGCAACGTTGGACGTCCATCTTTCCCATAACACAGGTAGGCAGGGTCATATAGAAACAACATGGCGTCCTTTAACCACGTGACGTGGATTTAACCAATGTGAAGCAAGTGCGGCGACTTCAAACCGCGCCCACACTTCACGGCCCCACCCAGACGGGGCTCAGGTGTATTGTCTCCGCCCACCTCTTGCGGCTCCCCAATGCGGAAGCGTCTCGGTCCATTCCCCCCGCTGCGGCAATGGCGTCTACTTCGGTTCTGACGCCCGACGGCGGAGCTTTGACGCCCCCCAGAACCTCCTCGGATCCCGGCGGCGGGCTTTTGGACCACCATCCGATGGTCGCCCCCGGCGTCTCCCCCGCTCCACTGGAGGAACTCGAACTCGGCGGCGGCGGTAGTCCGGAGAACGTCAGCCCGTCCACCGTCAACCGAGTGGTGACCGAATTCTTCATGTACTTCCTCCGCGCCATCATGCTCTTCTATCCGGTCTACCTGACGGGCTACCTGGGCCTGAGCGTCAGCTGGCTGTTGCTGTGCATGCTGATGGTGACTTGGTGGAAGAAGAACCGCCAGTGGAAGGACTCCCGAATCGGAACCGCAATCGACTTTGTGGACAACGAGACGCAAGTGGTGAATACGGAGCTGAAGAACTCCTTGCAGATGGCGTCGTGGGTACGTCAAAGCTGGACAAAAAATATAATAATAATAATAATAATAATAATAATAAGTGGATTCCACCCTCCCTTTCAAAATAAAAGCAGTTAAGTAAGTAAGTAAGTATGCAGTGGTTTGCGTGACATACCTGACTTGGGTTGATCCTCATAACAAGTGTGGCACTTGCACTACCACACCCGCTTACCAGTAGAAAGTGCCTGAATATGCATATTATTATTAATATCGTCTGTTTGAAGCTGACTAAAGATGTTTTGTGAGTGGACTGTAAGTGGACAGTATGTTAGCGGTCACTGCTTTGGTACTGATCAAATAAATCGACAAAGGTTTTGATAATCAATTCATTGTTTTGAGGCCTTGTTAACTTAAAATTCGTTAGATTTTCAGACTATCACCAGTAAATATTCTTCAATTACTTTTGCTCTCTAAAAAAGCAGAAGGATTATCTATTTACAAACATCTGTGAAAAACAATGACCTGTGAAATTTTTTTGGGACCTAAATCTTTTATGCTCCTTTGTTTATTTATTTATTTATTCTTCTTCTTTTTATTTTGACATCTTTGGGGGAAAAAAAAAGTGAAATAATTGTTTGGGGACCTAGAATAAGATTTTTTTATTTTTTTTTTATTTTTTTATATTTTTGTAGAATCCAAATATTGCACGCGTTTTTCTCTGTATGCTCCTTTTTTTTTTTTTATTATTGTTTTTTTTATTATTGTTATTATTATTATTATTTTTTTGACATTTTTTTTAAAAGCCCAAAAACATTTTGCTACCTAAATCAGGTTTTAGTACAGTTGTAAGGCACATTAAAGCAGTGTAGGAGTAGAAGTGTACTTGTATTTACTTGGCATACAATCATGTTGATAGCAAATCACTTTATTACTTACTTTATTGCTACTTTATTGCTTTACAGGTCAATTACAAAATAGGCTCGACTATCTAGTAGCCTTCCAAAAAAATAAAAAAATAAATAAAAAAAAATAAATAAATAAATATATATATATATATATATATATATATATATATATATATATATATTTAAAAAAAAATAAAATGGCGCTTACGGTGCCAAAAACGGATCTAGAAATTTTTGATGATTGATTATTGATTATTTTTTTTATGCAGAGCAGTCTAATCTTTTCATGCATTTTCTGCACTGTCAATTTTAAATACCGGTAATGTCTTTTTTTTTTTTTTTTTTTTTTTAATAAAGAGATGGAAAGGGTTGGAATTTGATACTGTATGATTCATTAAATAATCAAATTAATTAATCAAGTTTCAATCAACTTAACTTTTTTTTTTTCTCCCTCCTTCCAAAGGTCCAATTCACCGACGTGGAGAAAGTGGAGTGGGTCAACAAGGTATGTCGTCGAAATCTTTTTTGGCCTGACTTCAGAAGCAGCGTTGGTCGCACGCAAATGCACACACGCAAACGCACACACGCAAACGCACGCACACACAAAAAAAAAAAAAAAAAAAAAAGAGCAATGATGATAAGACGTTGAATCGGTAAGACTACCGAATGAACAATTCTGAGCTCTTTATAAAAAAAAAAAAAAAAAAAAAAAAAGAAGCAGCGTTGGCGACTGTCAAATTTCGTTGTGGGAATGCTGAAGCACATATGTTATTCTGATTTTTTTTATTCTCCACACTTTTTTGCTGCACAAAGAACTCCCACATGATACTTCCAATTTACATTGTTCAAATTTCTACTAGTTTCAAAGATTCACATCTCCTGGGGTATTTATCATCTGATTCCACATTACTTACAATATTTGCACCATTTAACATTTAATATAAACTTTTTTTTTTCCCCATTTATTTTCAATGGGACAGACGAAGTCTTTCTAAGTATCACTTTCCACACCCATACATATAACTTACCGTCATTACCAGGTGTCTGATACTGCTCGGTGACGCAGTTGATAATCGCATTGTCCAGTAAACAAGAGGTTACAATTTCATAATTTATCTCTCAATTTACTTCATAAGCATTCCACATTCAGCTATTAGCATTCAGCTTTCAACATTCCCACGCAATTTCTCCAGAAATTACACTCAGTCTATGGCGCTAAGTTTTGTAAGCTGTTGCTACTGTCGTTTTTTTTTTTTTTTTTTTTTTTTTTTTTTTTTTTTTCATCTGTGTTTCCCATCCATGGAAGGTGTTGGAGCAGGCGTGGCCTTTCTTTGGGATGTTCATGGAGAAGCTCCTGCGGGAAAACATTCAGACGGCCGTCAGGCAGTCCAGCTCCGAGCTCAAGACCTTCACCTTTACCAAGATCCACTTTGGACACATTGTGAGTTCTTCAATTAATCATTTTGTTCATAATATATGGGGGGAAAAAAACAACCACCATAAAATTAAAATTCAAAAAACAATTTTGTTCAGGAAATAAAATAAAAATGAAAATACATTTAAAAAAACGAAAACGAACTCAAACTACACTTTATACTATAATTACAGCAAAAATGTCCTTTGTTTTAGTCTTTGGAAATTAATTTAATGCAAGAGCCTTTAGGGATGATTTTATATGTGATTTTTAAAGTGTATTTATTTTGATATGAACCGGAAAAAGGACGTTTGAAAGTGTGTCAGACATAAGTGATGTCATCTCGCAGCAGCCAATAGAAAAGCACCTTCACATGACGTCGCTCCCATGCTGTTTTTTAAATATTGTGCACAAGTAATACACTTAAAAAAGAAAAAACTTAACAAACACACTTAAACTAAAACCAATAGTGAAACTAACTAAAACTAAACAAAAACTCACTAAAAATGAAAAATTCCCAAAGTATAATAACCCTGATCAGAACTCAAGAAACGCTGCTTTGTTGACAAATATCCACACCCTAAGGGGATAAACGGAGGAATGTCGCCACCTAGTGTTGGAAGCAAGGTTATTGTAGTTCAGGAAAACTAACAAATTGACTCAAATTGGAATACAATTTTTGTTAACAAAATAAAATAAAAATGACAATGCTTTAAACCCCCCCCCCCCCCCCCCCCACCACATTTAATGTTTATGAAATTGACTATTATTAATCATGAAAATGTTTTGTTTTAGTCTCTGTCAAATATTTCCATTCATAAAGCTTTTAAGGTAAATATTTAGCAATTGTGGGAATGCACATTTTATTCTCCTCACTTTTTTTGCCGTCAAACAACTCCCACATAATCCGATTTACACCGTTCAAATTTCAACTTGCTGAAAAAATTCACGCCTTCTTGGGAACATATCGTCTGATTCCACATTACTTACAGTACTTGCATAATTTAACGTTAAAAATCAACTTTTCCTCATTCATTTTCTATGGGACTGACTTTGAAATTTTTCCAAGTATCTCTTTCCACGCCCACTTCCATACAATCAACTGATCACCACCAGATGCTCAGTAGCTCACTTGGTATAGTGCATTGTTCAGGTTCAAATCCCACCTCCGACTGTACATTGCAAATATATCCAGGGCCATTATGCTAAGGCAGGGGTAGTGAACCCTGGTCCTCGAGAGCCGCTGTCCTGCATATTTGCAGCATTTAGCTTTCAACATTCCCATGCAATTTCTAAGAAATTTCACTTAGTCTAGTTTACTTTATGACACAATGACTTTTTTTTTTCATCTTGCACTTGACAAATATGTCTTAAATATACAGTATAATAAACTAAAGTTAATAAAAATAAAACTGAATTTTGGAGCAAATAAAAGCAAACAAATCCACTCTAAACACTAATTAAACTGAGCTAAACAAACAAAAACAAAAGTCAAAAGGGAATAAAACGAATGTGAACATGTTTTTCTGACTTGCAGCCACTACGGATCGTGGGCATCCAAGCGTACACGCACGAGGTGGACCACAGGGAGGTGGTCCTGGACATGACCATCAAGTCGGTGCGCTCACATATCGTACCATTGGCGCTCCACCATCTTTCTCACCACTTTTTTTTTTTTTTTGTTTTGTTCCGCAGTTACGAAGGCGACGTGGACATCGACGCCGAGCTCAAGTCGGCCATCACAGCCGGCGTCAAAGGACTCAAAGTGAGTCAATGTCATGACCGCCATTTTCTTTTTTTCACGCTTTGGTGCCCAAAGTGGAGTCCTCGTAACTGGAGGAGCCACAATCAATTGTGTGACCTCCTTGTGGGGACTTTGCAACTTTTTTTTTTTGTCTCAACATCATTTTCATTTGTAGAGCTTTTAGATGTGCACATTGTATGCCTGCAATAATAAAGTGAGCCTGTCTTTGAATCCTTCAGCTGCGGGGGATGATCAGGGTGATTCTGGAGCCTCTCATTGGACAAGCGCCACTGGTGGGAGGAGTCACCTTCTTTTTCATCCGCCGCCCGGTGAGTTCTGCTCATCTTTCAATCAAGTGCCTTTGGACATTGTTGTCACCATTTACCTTGGGGAAAAAAAGGAACTTTGGTACGTTTAATGCTTGCTTGACATTAACAGTAACAGCACTTAACATAAACATTTTTATTTTTAAGGCATTCTGGTTTGGCCTGACAAACTGTTAATATTGCCATGGCAAACTTAATATTTATAATAAAATATACACATAAATAAATCATAAACATATTTATAATTTTTAAGATTGAATGTGCTGCAATCCATATTTTATTTTTATTTATTTATTTTTTTTATTTTTTATTTTTTTTCAATTTTTAATTTGATGTATTACGGGTCGGGTTTTTGAAGCTAGATAACACAACATTAACGTAAGTATTTTTATTTTTAAGGCATTCTGGTTTGGCCTGACATAACTGTTAAAATTGACATGGCAAAATTAATATTTATAATAAAATGATACATGTAAATAAATAAATGAATACATTAATAAATAAATAATAAACATATTTATAATTTAAAATTGAATGTGCTGCAATACATATTTTACTTTTATTTATTTTATTTGTATTTTTTAATTTTGATCTACTACTGGTTGGGTTTTTGAAGCTAGATAACACTTTGTCAACAGCACAAAAATTTGAGAGCATTCCTTCATATTTTCTTTCGCTGACAAAAACCCAAAACAGTTAATTAAATATAAAAACAAAGTAAAAGTCTTTGCATACAGCACTTAACATAAATATTTTTTATTTTTATGGCATTCTGGTTTGGCCTGACATTAAACTGTTAATATCGTCATGGCAAACCTAATATTTATAATAAAATAAATAATACATATGAATAAATAAATAAACATATTTATAATTTAAGGATGAATATTCTGCAATCTATATTTTATTATTTTTTTATTTTAGCATGGCTTTTAAACATCGAAGGGCCAAAAACAGGCCTTATAACAATTAAACCACAAAAAAAAAAAAACTAGCCACCAGAGGGTGCTAGAACTGCACAAATAGAAATCAACCCGACTTTTTTTTTTCTTTCTTTTTTTAAACATATGTACTGCTTTTTAATATCGTGACATGACCAGGACGATATATTGTGGCAGTTTTAATATCGCAATATCACCGTTATCGATACATCCCTAATGTACGTACGGCGTCCCTGTTTACTTTGTCAAGACGTTTTATGCCGTTGCTATTTAAAAAATGTGAGATGTTAATTTGACGTGCCAATCGTTTCATCGTTTCAGACACTTGAAATCAACTGGACCGGCATGACCAACATTTTGGACAGCCCCGCCTTCAGGTGCCGTCTCATATCCGACTCCTCCCCTAATCGGCGACCGGGTCTGACCGTTTTTTTTTTTTTTTTTTTTTTTTAGCTCCTTATCCGAGGGGACCATCATGGACATCATTGCCTCCCTGATGGTCTTGCCCAACCGCATGTGCTTCCCGCTCATCGACCAGGTCAAAGTGGACCAGATGCGCTTCCCGCTGCCTCGCGTACGTCCAACCGATTGCTCCCATGCGATGCGATCGGGGCTGATTATGACCCGCCGCCGTTTTTTTTTTTTTGCTCTCCAGGGAGTGGTGCGAGTCCACCTGGTGGAGGCCAGGGACCTGGTGGCCAAGGACACGTACATGCTGGGCATGGTGAAGGGCAAGTCGGACCCGTACGCCAAACTCCGCGTGGGCGATCGGAAAGTCAAGAGCAAGACCATCAAAGAGAATCTGCACCCCAGATGGGGCGAGACCTACGAGGTACTGGATTACAATATCGTTTTTGCAATTTTTCTATTTGACTTTGTTTTGAATTTTAGATTAGATTTTTATTTTTTTTTAAATTGAGTTTGTTTTAATGAGTTTTCAGGCTGGTTCTGTTAGTTTTTATTAGTTTTACTTATTGAATAAATGCTTAGTTTTTGTTTAGTTTTAATATTAGATTTAGGTTTTAACAAATGTGTATAACCTGCGCGCAATATTAAAAAACAAAAAAAACAAGAGTTCCATTTATTCCGTGGCCACGCTTTACAACACTTTTGTCACCTTGACAAGAAATATTAATTTAGTTTTGGTTCTAGGTCTTTTGACTAAAATTAATTCAGGTTTTAGTCATAATTTAGTCATCTGGTTGTATTTTAGTTTTAATCCAATTTTAGTCGACGAAAATAAAGATCAATTTTAGTCGATTAAATTGACAGTTTAGTCGATAATTTCTGTCATCATACATTTCAATGTTTTATACAGAAAATGATAACACACCTGTTTGTAACTGTAGTGTAATGCGCAAGACACATTTTAATTTTTTTGTGTTAATTATAGTCTTTTGACTAAAATTAGTTTTAAGTCATAATTTAGTCATCTGGTTGTATTTGTTTTAATCCAGTTTTAGTCGATGATTATAAAGATCAATTTTAGTCGACAAAAATGAAGAGCAATTTTAGTCGACTAAATTGACAGTTTAGTCTATTTTCCTTCACCATACATTTCACCTTTTATACAGAAAAATGAACACACCTATTTGTTACTGCAGTTTAACACGCAAGACACATTTAATACAACGGTGTCTTTTACTGTTTCAATGAAACATGTTGAACTGACAATAATATAACTTAGTTGTCAAAAAAAAAAACTGTGACAAATTTTTCGGCGACGGAATTACCACTGATGGACATGGATGTGCACGTGCGCAGTTTGTCGTCCACGAGGCGCCGGGTCAAGAGCTGGAGGTGGAGCTTTTCGACGAGGACGCCGACAAAGATGATTTCATCGGACGGTACGGACTAAGACAGGCATCGACTGATATTAAAAAAGATTTTGCTGCTCCCTCCCACTGCTCGCTGAATCAGTCGGATCGCTGGCTCTGCTTCATCTATCCTTCCTGCCTTTAGTCTTTCCTCTTGTCTCTTGAGATCTCCCTAATCTGTTGGAATTTAGAGGTTTCCAAGGTTGGTGAAAGATTCAGGTTTTGTAGCCATGTGGGTGGCAGGTGGCGTCTGTAGATCTCACTCTGCTTCATCTCTCCCTCCTCTCGTTTAGTCTTTCCTCTGGTCTCTTGAGATCTCCCTAATCTGTTGGGATTTGGAGATTTCTGGGGCTGGTGGAAGATTCTGGGTTTGTAGCCATGTGGGTGGCAGGCGGTGGCATCTGGTTGGTGCTGGATTTAACTTGGCTTCATCTTTCTTTCCTTTGATCTTTCCTCTGGCCTCGGGACTTTCTGAACTTCACGACTCTGGCGAGACTCTGAAGTATCCGGTTAAGGTGAAGGGTCATGGGATTTTCTATTAGGTTTCAGGTGAATTCAGCACAAATTCACATGCACATATGCACACAAATGCGCACATAAGACAAATGTTTCTGTGACTGCAAGCTTTCGTCATTGTGACGTTTGCGTTGTCTTTCAGGTATCACCTGGATCTGGGAGAAGTGAAGAAGGAGAAAGAAATGGATCAGGTGAGGCCGCACTCGCGTCGTCATTTGGATGCGGTCCAACGGTCTTGTTCCAACGTTTGTGATGGTCTGTGTGCGCGCCAGTGGTTTCCTCTGGATGGGGTCCAGAGTGGAGAAGTTCATCTCAAGCTTCATTGGCTTTCGCTCCAAAGTGACCCCACTCTGCTCAAGCAGGTATGAAACTGATATCTTCTTGATTATGATCAGCTCCAATGGGTGAAAACCCCCCCCAAAAAAACGAGCATGCTGGACATTTTAAAGCCATGTATTCAATGCAATTTTAAAAAAAAGAAGAAAAAAGTTCATTTTAGGTGAAATGCCCCATTGACATGAGAGCATTTTTGCGCAGTTTCTTGAAAATGGCGAACCTTCACCCAGTTTAGCTATCAAGTCACGACTGTGGAAACTTGTTCCGATGATTTAAATGAGACAAATTGTGATGTGATGATTAGTATTCATATTCCGTCGTGTTCAATGGGATGAACTCGCGGATCCATTTTCCTCTTGCAGTCGAACAAAGGCTACGCTTGCGCCATGCTGGCGGTGTATCTGGACAACGCCTCCAACCTTCCGGTCAGTCATCTTGAGTGTGACGTTTACTCGAACCGTGCTTGCCAACCTCAACGTCATTGACGGCTTTATTATTATTTTTCTTTTGGTCTGCAGAAAGACTTGAGTGAGATCGAGCATCACCAGAAAAAGAAGCACGGGAGAGAAGGTCGGGTAAGTGTTGGAGTGTCCCGTCGTCGTCGTCGCTTCTGTTTCGGTAGCAGTAGCCGGTATTTCCTGTCTTTCAACTGCATGTAGATCATGTTTACGGTCGCTTTCACTTCCTCCTCACTCGTTGGCAGTTTTGCTTTGCATAGCAACAAAAATGTGTTGATATTCAACTGGTGCGCTTGTTTGCTGCTTTTAGGGGTTCGGTTTTTCTTTATAAGCCAACCAAGCAAGCAGTAGGTTTGGCATATTGTCATTAACCTCAAAGCTGGTGGATGTCAGCTTTGTTACCACAGCTGCCACCTGCTGGTCATTCACTGAAAGTACAGTTAGAAGCACATTGATGGAAATGAATGGTAAGCAAGACTCCTGCGCTCCGACTGACGGTTGCAAACCTGACTAAAGCCTGGTACACATGTAAAGATTTTTCAAATCTTAAAAGGCTTTTTATCTTTGTCAGACGCCACACATAAAGATAAAAAAAAATCGGGCATTTAAAAGCTTTGGTTGTATTGTGTGTAAGGTGCGCAGATAATCTCATCACAGCTCAACACTGGTTAAGATTCCAGCCCTCCATGAGAGACCTCTCGCGTGATTGTACGTGATCTAATCAAAACTGGAAGGGGAAAAAACAAACAAACAACTGAAACAACTTGGAAACGATGAGACACACCATAGAAGACAACAAACGCGACGAACTGGAAGTAATGATGGTGGTTTGCGGACTACTTCTCCCACGAGCTGGTCCTCCATGGTAGAGGGCCACCGTCTTTTTCAATTAGGGAGCCTCTTGATTGGCTACATTCCGTTTGACGTCGCAGTTGGTGGAGCAGGCCCACCTCAGCGTCCCCGCCGACTTTAAGATTTTTGTCATAAATATTAAACATGTTCATAATTTAAGATTGTCGGCCCCAACTGGTTTTGGACCCAATTATCGGGACAAATCCACTCTTAACACATCTCACGTATAAAGGTCATCTTATAAGATAATAGTATAAGACAAAAGTTTGTCGGGCGTTTGACATCCTTGGTCGGGAAGGGGCAATATCGGGACAAAAACAGCCCGATTCTCTTTATGTGTGAACCAGGCTGTGATCCAAATTATTGTGAATGGAAGGAGGGTATTGAATAGTCAACGAAATTTGCAGTTCATTTAAAATTTTTTTTTTAATTATTTTAGCTTCAATAATAAAGGGGATTGTAATGTTTTTTTGTTTTTTTTAAATTATTATTTTTAAATAAAACTATTTTTATATAGAGCATATTATTTATTTTATTTACATATGTTGTGAATATGTATATAATAATAATAATAATAATGATAATAAGAATAAAATAATAATATTTATTTCTGTATTTATTTATTTACTCAAAATAAAATTTTCCCAATTAATATGCACAGTCATTTGAGTGACAAATTTATTTTTATATAGAGTATATTTATTTTATTTATATGTTGTGAATGTGTAATGTGTATATTACTATTATTAATAATAATTATTATAATAATAGTGATACATTTGGTTGTATACATCTTTCAAATAAAACAATTAATTTTTATGTACAGTATATTATTTATTTTTTATACATATATGTTGTGAATGTGCATATTACTATTAATAATAATAATAATAATAATAATAATAATAACAATATTATTATTTAATTAATTTATTTTAATTTTCAGCTGACAAGGAAGTCTGCAGGTCCGAGCTCGTTTGTGGAAATGTCCATTAACGACGACGTTCAGAAAAGCAAGGTACGGCTTATCATATGGCTTATCATATTTTCGTTTCTTTCCATATCTCACAAATAATCACGAAATAGTTTGAATAAGCTACTATTGCTAACTGCTAATTTTGCTAACTTGACTTCAAACGTGAGCACGCGTATTGATGATCCGAGTCGCTTTTTCTCCTCTTTCCAAAATGTGTCGTCAGGTCGTGTTTTCCACGAAAGACCCGGTATGGGAGGAGGGCTTCACCTTCTTTGTGCATGACGTCAAAACGCAGCAGCTCATCGTTCAGGTTGGACACGAAAGCGTCTCTCTCGACCCCCGAGCCGATGATGAGGCGTCAGCTTGTCGTTTTTGTTTGTTGGCAGGTGAAACAACACGAGAAGAAGACACAACTTGGCATTCTGCGCTTGCCCCTGAGCCGCTTCGTCAACGTCTCCAACATGGCGCTGGACCAGCGCTTCCAGCTGGAGCAGTCGGGAGCCAACAGCCAGATCAAACTCAAGGCTACGCTCAGGGTGGGTACATTTACCACGTCGTGGCACACAAACTAGCAAACAGCGGGTCACGTTGACCCATGAACATTTCCAGAGAGAGTACACCCCAAAACAAAAATGGCTGTTAATCTCGAAAAGTCATGTATTGACGTCAACAGACTCTTACTGTGGAGCAGCCAGCGCCCAAACCCGTCACGGTGAACCAACAAAACACCAGCGCGTCCTCCTTGTCGGCGCTTTCCTCCAACGTGAATCTGGCCTCGTCCGCGGCCAGGCCGGAGGACTACTCCACCCACCGGCGCAGTTCTTATCTGGCTTCGGAGGCCCTGCATCCGTCCCCGGCTACCATGAGCATGCGGCGCTACGACTCGCACAGCCTCCTGTCCGAGAACGCGCTGGCGTCGTCGCGCTTCGATCTGGCGGATGGCGCCTCCTATCCGGAGTGAGTTTTTGCAGCCTGGATTGGCAGCCGAGAAACAAACCTAACTAACAGTGGGTCAAATTGACCCGTACCAAAAAAATAACTAATTATGACACACCATAAACAAAACGGACTCAAAGCGGGTCACACTTACCTATGAACATACTAAAGAAACTAACAGCGGGTCATATTGACCCGTACCAAAAAACAACAAAAAATTAATTGTGACACATAATAATAAAAACAGACTCAAAGCGGGTCACATTGACTTATGAACATATTCAAGAAACAAATACTGGGTCTAATTGACCCATCTAAAAAAAAAAAAAATACATGATCAACAAAACAGACTAAAAGCGGATCACATTGACTTATGAATTTACTCGAGAAACAAATAGCGGGTCAAATTGACCCATACCAAAAATAAATATAAAATAAAAACAACAGTGGACCACACAATCAACAAAACAGACTCAAATCTTACTAAAGAAACAAACAGTGGGTCAAATTGACCCATACAAAAAAAAAAAAAAAAAAAAACTAAACAAAAAAATAATTGTGACTTATAATAAACAAAACAGACTAAAAGCGGGTCACATTGACTTATTGTTATTATTTTGCATTGTACATTTCCAACAAAAAAATTCCCAAACTAATAGGCACATTTACTGTATGTCCACAACATTCCCGGCTCCAGCCTTTGACCGTTTTGTAATGTTCCGTAGGATGCTCCGTAAACATCGAGGCTCCTTGGGGGAGATCAACCTGACGGTGCGCTACGCCACCTTGAGGAACAAACTGGTCATTATGGTCAACCATTGCAGGTTAGTAGTGCATCACAACCCCCCCAATTGAGGGAGGGAGGGATGGTCACGCCCTCTCACGTCCCGAAACTTTTGCTCCTCCGCAGGGACATCTTCACCTGCAGTGAAAACGGAACCGACTCTTACGTGCGGCTCTATTTGCTCCCGGACCAGACGTGGAGACATCGCAAGCGAACCCACGTCAAGAAGAGGACCGTCAATCCCATCTTTGAGGAGAAGTACGTGCTTGCGCTTTGCTGCGCTTTCTCCATTTGGGCTCTCATTTTTTAAATTTTTTTTTAAAAATTTTTTTATGCACAAACGTCCCGTGCTATGTCAGGTTTGAGTTTGACGTGTCCCTGGAGGAGGCCCTAACGCGCACGCTGGACGTGGCGGTGAAAAATAACAAGATGTTCCACATGCGCGAAAGGAAGGACATTGGAATGGTAGGCACATTTGTTTTAATGCTCCTGTCACATTGCGGGTCAAAATGACCCACAATCATTTTGTGTGTTGTGAAACTTGGTAACAACGGAGAGTAACAAATGGTTCAATTCAACGTAACGAATGGGGAAGAAAATCCAATAATTTTCATGAGTAAAGGCGCTACTTCATACACCTCAATTACAGATCTGGGCCAGGAAAGGTGCAAAAAAAGGAAGCGTTTCAATTTACACGTTTTCTGTCCACAGGTGCTGATCAGTCTTGCCCAGCTGGATCTTGTCAAAGGTGTCAAAGACTGGTATGGGACGCTTTCATCAATCTTGTTGTCAATTCTGTCACTTTTCGTAGAGACTGTCCTCACTTTTTTTGACGGCGCACAATTCCTGAAAACTCATTTTGCCCCCCTGGAACTTGCAGGAGTAGACCCTAAAAATGTATCTCTCAATTTGCTTCATAAGCATTTCACATGCATTCAGCTATTAGCATTCAGCTTTCAGCATTCCCATGCAATTTATCCACAAATTGCACTTAGTCTAGTTCCTAAAGTAGTCTTTTGTTGTTGTTGTAGTAAATGTTGTCTTTGTTGTTTTTTTCTCACAAGGTACAAGCTGTCGTTACAAGGTCCGAAGAGTTAAAGCAAGGGCGAACAAAACCCGACAATTGCTGCTTCCAGATCACCTTCATTTGCTAAACCATCAAGCTGTTACTGTTGTTGTTCTTACAAATATGAGGAATATATTTTTTTGCTTTATTTTTTTTTTATTTTTTTTTTTAAACAAGGTTTGGTTTACAGGCGGTTGCTTTGCATTGTGATGTAAATATAATTTTAGTGAGAGGTTTGTCTATTATGTGGTCAGGGGAGATAAAAAAATAAAATAAAATTAAAAGTTTAAATTGGTAGTGTCACATTAGTACATAGTTACACAAAAACAAGCCTCAAGGAGCTTAAATGTCGTTTGGGAATCTGCTACACGTGTGTCGTGAAAGATAGGATCAACTTTTTGACACTGGAATTGATGGTGAAATGTGGACATTTTGGGGGACATGAAAAATTAACGGCAGAATAACTACATTTTTGACGTTGAAAAATGTTGAATGTTGCCTGGACACAGTTTCACAGATTGAAATCAAATTAGGTGGATGTGTCCATCTTAATGGGTATATTTTTTTTTAATATATTTATATTTTTTTATTTATTTTTGCTTTATATAGTTTATTATTGTTATTAATTAATTAATTTTTTTATACAATGCTGGCCTGTGATAAGAGCTAAATTTGTTGCGTAACCATGCTGTCAGGACACTGAAATATAAATATGCTCACGGAAATGAATGAATGGAAATGCAATTAATCTAAGACACAATTTTCTGTTTGTGTTTTTAACTCAACTCAACTCACGTTTATTTATATCGTGCTTTCAAACAAAGATATAAATGGAACTGAATAATATTTTGCTTTATGAAAAGCATAGGGTAATAAATTTGAATATAGACAAGTTTGTGCGGTTGCAATGTTGCTGTGCCCACCTTGGCCACCTGGAGGCAGTACAGAATAATACGGTCCATGTGGAAACAAACGAAGAACAATTTTTTTTTTTTAAATCCTTTTATTAATTCCAAAATCAACAAACATCCAAGTCAAACTGAGCACACAGAACAGAACCGTGCTTTGAACAAGACAATAACAAAAAAGAAAGAGGAAAAAAAAACTCAAAAAAGTCTAATCACACAATTTCTTGCTTCGTCTTAACCCTTATTAATGTCCTTGCAAACCCTTCAATTTTCTTATAAAAATTGTACTATGTCATTCTGTACTGTACACTTGAAGTTAAATGAATAAAGGAAAAAATAGGGTAGGTCGCGTAGATGCTGCTGTCAAGAGTGAAGACACGCCCATACCTGGCAAACGACAACCGGAAACAGCGCAGGTATGTGACACCCAGAAGTCGGAAGTCACCTCATCCGTGGCATGTACCACATTGTACTGTATTAGTCTTTTTTTTTTTTTTCTTTTTTTGTAGAAGACAAAGACATTTGTCTTGTTGCATGAAATATGCAACTGTTTTCCTCAAGTGTGTCTAAATAAGATTCAGTTGCTTAAATGTTTATACTATCGATGCTAACTGCTAGCGTATAAATTACGTTTCCCACGTATGTTAGCCCTAAGCTAAGCCGACATTTGTGAGACAGAGCTAACAAAACGTTTAACTATGTTGGTTTGACAGTTAAACTTCAACTGCGTGTGGCGTTTACAGCTTGAAGACTCTCTCTTTGTTTGTTTATTTGAATTGTTTGCTATTTGCCAAAATGCTGCTTGTGAAATGTTGATTTCTCTGCCACCAGGTGGCGTTTCTCTCAAGTTTGACCCCGCACGTCAAAATAAAGGTCGGGCATCTCATTTGACCACTGTCCATCCATCCATTTTCTTGACCGCTTATTCCTCATAAGGGTCGCGGGGGGTGCTGGCGCCTATCTCAGCTGGCTCTGGGCAGTAGGCAGGGGGACACCCTGGACCGGTTGCCAGCCGATCGCAGCAATTGACCACTATTTAAAAAAAAACAAAAAAAAACACAACACTCCACTTTTTAATACCTGTGTAGTTTCTACTTAATTGGCATGAGGATCGTGAGAGGCCGGGGTACTTGTAAATCTTTCTGCCCAGACTCCAAAGTTGTACGCGCACCCAACATGAGCTGTAAAATACACCAGCAGAGGGCAGCAACAACTCAGAGAGAGAGAGAGAGAGAGAGAGAAAGAGAGAGACACACACACACACACACACACACACACACACAACCTGCAGGCATGCAAAACTTTCCCTTCTTCGACAAGTGTTGCATTCTCCAAATTGTGTTCTGCAGCCATGCGGGCGCTTGCAGATGAATGCTGAGAGTCCGTCAATGGGACCGTTCTGCTCGGATGGGATGCACGGTGAGCTTCCTGTGCTGTGAAGAAGACTTCCGACCCATGCCAGTTGAGCAGCATGACGAAGAGGAGGAGGACAAGAAGAAGAGAAAAGAGGTGAGTCATTCGCAACCTTCAGCTGCTCATCTGATAACGCTCCGGCGATGTTGCAGTGTTGAAAAATGTCGCCATCATAAAATGTAGTAAATATTTGCGGGGAATGTTTATGCGAACATTGGGGGTGGAAATCACATGATTTCTTAAAGATGGAAGGCAAGGGCAGCAAATTGATTGAAAACAGCAGAAGCCCCACAATTGAACCTTGTGGAACACCATACAATAGTGAGGCAAAGCGGGGAATGTCTATGGAGGTAACTATTAGGGCTGGGAATCTTTGTCTCACGATTCGTTTCGATTCAGAATCGATTTTCAATTCTCAATTCAAACGATTTTCGATTCAAAATTATTTGATTGACAAATGATTTCTGCTTCAATTTACAGATATGCACAACATTGTCATGATCTATTTCAGTCTGCTTTGCAAGACAAAATGACAAATAAAGACATTAAAGTGTCTTTTTTTTTGTTTTTTTGTTTTGTTTAAACATTTATTAATTTTGTATTTTAAGTGCCTTTTTCCACGAAAACAGCGTGTGGGATACAACTGCCTTTCCCTTTCTTCTTCATTTCTAATTTAAATTAAATCGATTTTTGGATATTAATATCGATTCGATTGGATTAATAAATGAGAATCTCGATTCTTTTATGAATCGATTTTTTGGCACACCCGAGTAAATATGGTGCAAAAGTAACTTGTAAAAAAAAAAAAAACCTGTAGAAAAAAGTATAAATGTGTATATGTAAAAGTCGTGATTTGTACCTTTAAAATAATAATAATAAAAAAATATACCTGTAAAAAATGTACCTAGAAAAAAAATTTAACCTGTAAAGAGAAATTGTACCTGTAGAAAAAAGTATAAATTTGTATCTGTAAAAGTCGTGATTTGTATCTGTAAAAAAAATAAATAAATAAAAAATTGTACCTGTAAAAAAAAAAAAAAGTTTGTAAAAAAAATTATACCTGTAAAAAATAAATAAATAAATAAATTAATAAATAAAAATTGTACGAAAAAAATTGAACCTGTAAAATCTAAATTTTACCTGTAGAAAAAAAAGTATACATTTGTATCTGTAAATGTTGTGATTTGTACCTGTAAAAAAATAAATAAATAATAAAAAAATTGTACCTCTTAAAAAAAATATACCTGTAGAAAAAAGTATAAATCTGTATCTGTAAAAGTCATGATTTGTACCTGTAATGCATGCAAAAAAAAGCATGTAAAAAAATTTGTACATTAAAAAAAAAAATGTATGTAAAAAACTTTTTACCTGTAAAAAAATAAATACCTGTAAAAAAATGTACCTGTAAAATTTTTTTAACCCCTACAAAAATAAAATAAAATTTAATCCCCCCCCCCAAAAAAAAAAATTGTATCTGTAGAAAAAAAAAATTGTACCTGTAGAAAAAATGGTAAATCTGTATCCGTCAAAGTCCTGATTTGTTCCTGCAGAAATGACAACTTCAGTCAAATAAGTCTAACACTAGGAGTCACAACAAGTGTTTTTTCTGCTGCTGTCCAGTCACGTGACTTTTGCACCAAATTTCTTGCTACAGATGGTGCTGATTCGTACTTGTAGAGCTCCGTGATTTGTACTCGTAGAGAAGGGGGCGGGCTCTGAAGGATTTGCTCAACCTCATTGGTTCAGCAAACGACAGTGGGTTGAGCTCAAATGACGTCACGTTTTATGCACAAACTGCTTCATTCTTTGCATTCTATTAAGTGATGAAAGTTCTATTTCGCTTTTTGAAAAACAGTTTTAAAAAATAAGTGATGAAAGGCATTGTGGGAATCCCCCCCACCACCCCCACGATGAAAGGTATGTGTTGAAATGCGAGTTTCGCGCGGCATTCCAGTGGCCGCTTTGGGCCAAACAGTGCCTCCTCTGTGCCCGAGCGTGCATTTGACTCCTACCTGGGTCCACCTTCTTTGCAACAAGAGCCTCTCTGTGTGTTGGCCAGCGTGCTCCCGACCCGGGAGAGGCGCGAGATGCTCGAGCAAACGCGACCTCTGCCTTTTTTTCCACCCTGCTTTTGAAACCTTGAAAATTGACATTTTAGTTCATGAACAAAAACGAGACGAAAATTGTACGATTTTTGTCAAATCTTGTCTGTGCTAATCTGTCACCGTGACACTGTCATGTGACACACAGTTGACACGCTCCCTTTTAAATCTGCAGCTAGTGAGTGCTAGCTAATTACGAGCTTGTAGCATGGAGCCATAGTAGCCACTTGTTGATATACTGTAATTGTGAGTCAAGTTGTTTTTCATCAAATGTTGAGAGAAAATTTGATGTGAAATACTTTTAGATACAAAACGTTCAACATAATCTGCTGACAAAAAATAAAAAATACAGGGGTTAAATGATTGCCTTGACTAAAACTAGACTTAAAACGTTGCCAGTTGTGGTTGACTAAAACTAGACGAATAAAATGACATTTTCTTGGGCTAAAGTAAAGACTAAAATGCTCGATTTGTAGTCGACTAAAAATAGACAAAATAAAAAGGGGATGAGGTTGACTAAATATGATATGAACAAACAAGCGTGATTGAAACTGGACTAAAACTGAGACTAAATTTCTAAATGGCGGATAAAATGAACACTAATCTGATCCTACTTTGACATGACGGCAAGATGTTGTTGTTTTTTTTTTTTTAAATATTTTTTAAAATTCTTTTGTCGATTGGGATTGGTTGAGTGTGACTAAATGTGGTCACGTTCGGCCGAGCTAGCCAGATCGCCCGATCATGTTTTCATGGCGGGCGGAATGTATTCCTTGTGGCTCGTAGTAAATGCCCCCTTTCACACACATGCCACTTTTGCTCTCAATGTACACAGGAAGAAAGACACCAGATTTTTTTCTTTACCCCCCACCAAACCTCCACCCCCCGACATTCCCCTCCTTGTTTTGCACCAGTGCTGGTGACAAGCTGAGGCACATCGCTGCCAGTTCGCGCGGATGTTTTTTTTTTTTTTTTTTTTTTTTTTTTTTTTTTTAAAGTATACTTCAGTACGTATTCCCACTGGAATGTGCTTTCCCATCGGACTCTACAAAAAAAAAAAAAAAAAAAAATCATCAGAATAAAGGCAGAAAAAAAAGTTTTTGAGATTCAATTTGTACTCTTACAAATGTGAATATTATTCAGATTTAAGTAATGTTGCGAGTGAAACTAATTTTGAGCTCAAAGTTGTAATGTTGTGAAATTCATAATTCATAAAAACATATGACTTTTGATTTGTTTCATATTTGATACATGCGGTCACAATGCTTTAAATTTGTACATTTATAACTGTCAAAAATATAATAATAAACGGACATAGCAAACATATTAGTATTTCAGAAAAACAGAACATTTCCCACTATGAATAAGCGTGTCGCTCCTTTCGCCGTTGTTCTCTGGAGATCTTACTGTGTTGTTATTATTAGCTAGTAGAACAAGAGTAGAAATAAAAAAATAAAAAAAGTGTGCACATGCTCCGCGTTCCTGTCCTGATGGTGGCCGGCTGCTTGTGCGTGCAGACGTGTTGCGACCTCTGAACTCCACGCCGAGGAATGTTTCATGAAATCACACTTGCACGTCTTGATGGTCGACATTTGTTGCATGCGCCTCAAAGTATTCCGCTATATATAGTAGTGCTATTTTGCAGATTTTTTTTTTTTTAGTGCAGTTTCTAACTTGTATTTGTCTTTATTTTGGGTGTGACGCCACTGTTTGCAACTAGATGGCAGCACACTATCATGTAAAAATGAAAACAGAAAGTTTTTGAAGCTCATTTGCAGAAGATCCTTTTCAATCCTGCTTTTTACGCCTACATCAGGTGACGGCTGTCGCTTCAAGACGTTGCTTGTAAAATGTTTGCGATGTCATGCATGCTCCGGAGTTTTTTTTGCAGCGTCAACATAATACGCTAATCGGCTATTGTTGTTTTATTAAATGTTAGCCACGTGAAGTGGGTCAACACGTTATTGTCTGTATACCAACGATGTTCAACTTTTACGCCATGGAGGATTATTCAACACAATTTTATTTATGTAACAAAGTACTGTGCGTACAAAAAAATTGAACAGACAACAAAAGACAACTGAGCATAACATACTTTTTTTTTTTTAAACAGCAGAACAATGAGAAAGTTAAGACCAATAAAAAGAAAACAAAAAAGAAAGACATTAAAACAGGAGCACAGTCTCATGAAATCATCAAATAAAAATCACATTAAAAATTAATAATAATAATAATAATAAATAAATAAATAAATAAAAAATGTCCCATGAGAGCTCATCAGCCAGAGTGCAGGAAATTGTTCAATTTCACTTTTATTAGTCCAAAAAATAACCAATATAGATCAGGGGTGTGCAGTGACCTTTGAAGGGGCAGGTGCTCAAATTCAAAAAAAGGGGCATATGTATAACTGAAGGAATTCGAGCATTGTCGACCCACTCTGGGTTCGAACTGCGGCATCACCTTGGAAGTGGAGCGCACTGACTCTTAAGTTAAAAGTTAGCAAAAGGGCAAAAGACCCTGTGAAAGCTCAGAGAAGGGAAGTTATATTAAACATATACAGCTCAAGCTGGCATCTGCTACACATGGAAGAAGAGTTTGAAACGCCTTACAGAAATATAATTTACAATATAACTCATCGTACTATAGTTCTGTAAGGCTGTAATGACAACCCTCATTCATTTTGAGCTGGCTGAATTGTAGCAGTCAATCCAAAATTCACGATGAACTTTACATATGACCACAACATAACAATGTTCATTGTCCAAAGTACACACCTGATATACAGTACTTAGTAGGGAGTAGTGCAAAGTAAAAGTAGTATATGCTTTACCTAATGGGGTATGCTGAAGAGCTTCTGTGTATATGGGCTATATCTTGCTCAAGGATGCTTTGACGTAGTCATAATGGCATGGGATCAAACCCACAACCTCTGGGTTGGGAGCCGAACACCATGCCACTGATCCACGACCCCCAGACTCGACTTGACTTACTAGATATGCTTATGGCATTGAATCGAGTCAGAGAGCCCCTTAGTGGACAAACAGAGCAATGACATCACTGAACCTCCATTTCCTGTATCCATGACAAAGCACGATTATATCAGCATGTAATCAACAAATGAAAGGAATTTGTTGTCTGTTAAGTTATATCGAAGACGTTCATCTAATAATAATTCTACAAAAAAAAAACAGCCCAATGAATGTTTTTTTTTTTTTTTTTTTTAAAACAATCTTAAACCAGGTCATTTTGACTAAAAATGAAAAGATGCTTGCAAAGTGTATCTGTTAAATCTTTGCTGCCCTCAGGTAGGAGGATTCGGACTTAACTGCTCTATAATTGCGGCTCTGCTGTCGTTTTTTTAAAACCAAAGATTAACTGCAGTTTCTGTGAAATTGCAGCAGTCTCAGACACAAAATCCTTGAAAGAGACTTTTTGTTATTCCAGCGTGACGTTCCCAGGCTGTAGAAATAACAAACAGGATGACCTCAATTGAGGACTCCTTCGCCGTTTTGTAACTTTTTGGCTTTACAGAAGAGGAGATGTTTTTTTTTTTTCTTGTTTTTTTTTTTTTCTTGTTTTTTTTTTTTTTTCCCAAGGAAGCTTTGTAATCTTCACGTCAGTTAAAACATAATCCACCGCTCTTTGTGTAAGCAATTATTTTATTTTTTAAATGATATGACATCAACGTTGATGATTTTGTGGAACCCCCGAATCTGCGGGGATTCCAGTTTGAGAGCCCCCATTGTGTGTTTTTGCATCATCTCATCAAGAGTTCCAAGAAGACAAGTTGTGCAGTTGCACAAATTGTTGTTGTGGCGTCGCCATTTGGACCTGACGGAGAGCGGATGAAAAAAAAAAAAAAATCTAAACTAGCGGGGAACACAATCCATCTTCCAGACAGCTTGCCAAAAACACCAGCATGTTTTTTTTTTCTTTTTTTGCAACAGCTGCTGCTAAAATGTTTTTTTTTTTTTTTTAAACCTGTAGACATTTGATCAGACTGCGTGTTTGTTTTATTCCAAACGCGGCAATTTTACAGAACCAAAAAGTGGCAAAATACAAACACGGCAGCATTTTTGAAAGCGGTTCTTAACTGGATTGCAGAGATTTGTGCTGAATAAAATCATGTAGATTATTTCCTGGACGACTGCTTGCGAGCTTCAGGGAAAAAAAACGAGTGATTGGCAGTCAAATAGATGCACAAAAAAATGACAGATTTTTTTTTTTTAAATGGCCTCATTAGCCAGGTTTACATGGAGCTTTGTATTCCGAATAGGATTCCGATTCAGAAATTTGAATTACTTATTTAAATAAATTATTTATTATACATATATATCAGGGATGTTAAAAAAATTGATTCAGCAATATATCGCGATATTACAGCGCGTAATTCTTGAATCGATTCAATAGGCGTCCGAATCGATTTTTAAACATCAATTTTTGATGGAAATATTCAACACGTCTTACTTAGGGTAAATGTTCACACCTTAATCATGGAAGAATGTTCTATTAATGGAACATTAAGCCCTAATATTTTATTTCAATGCTGTTCAAACATGAAACGGATTACAACCTGTTTGCTAAATACAGTGTTGAAGTTTCAGTTATATACATTATCATACAAATCTTACAGTGTACATGAAAAGTTTACTGATGAGTATTTTTTTAAATTTGAGTAAAAAAAAATCGTAACAATCGACATATAAATTCATATCAGAATTAATCGGTATCGAATCGAATCGTGACCTATGAATCGAGATACGGATCGAATCGCCAGATACTAGGCAACTCACACCCCTAATAAACATATTATTTATTTATTCATGTATTTATTTATTTATTATTATTAATGTATTTATTCTCAACGTTTTAATGGCGTTTTATCGTATGTTGTTGCTGAAAAAAGTCCAGCAGCCAAAAAAAAGAAAAAGAAAAAAAAAGTCCAGTAGGGGGCAGGCTATCTTCTTATTTGCAAATCTGTCATCTGACGCCAATGTCAAGTGGGCCTTCAATGTTTGGAGCCTTATCATCAGACGCTTCAGATCTCCTCCCGTCGGCAATAGTCATCATCACAGAGGCCGCCCTCATGGCTTAGCACTTAAACGAGTGATAAGAATCCCACAGAAAGCTCCTACCCCCACCCACCCCCCATGTTAAAACCTAAGCACACAACAAGCACTTTGATGCAGTGGAGGGAAGCTTTGGTGGGCTTTGTGGAGAATGACGCCTGTGTGAGTTTAGCTTGCGGCTCCTCAGTGTTTAGAACACACGCACACACACCGACACACATGGATTACCATATGGACACTCACATAGTTTCAGGCTATTTGTTCAACCGGTATTGTGCTTGAAAGAATGTTCATTAGCTGTTTAATAAGACTGCCTAGACATTGAAATTTGCAGAAATTGCGTGTGAATGCTGAAATGCTGAATGAAATTGTATTGAGGAATGCTAAGATATTGAATGGGATGCAGTCATAATGGATGAAACGAAATGATGAGGAAGGAGATTAACTGTTTGACCTTGGAATGTTGGAGTGGGTCAAGAAATGAAGAATCTGGAGCTGAATCTGTAAAAAATGTTTTTAATTTGATATATCGTATTGAGGAATGCTACGGAATGCTAAGATTTTTAATGGGATGCAGTCATGCTTGATCTTTTGTGGTGGCTCTTTTGTTTTCTTTTAAATAAATTTTTGTTAATAAATGCTTCATTTTAGTTTAGTTTTAGTTAGTTTCAGTATTAGTTTTAGTTTTTTTAAGTGTATTATTTGTGCACAGTATTTAAAAACCAGCATTGAAGCGACGTCATCTGAAGGTGCTGCTGCTTGATGACGTCAACTTCTGTGTGTCACACTTTCAAACGTCCTTCTTCTGGTTCATATCAAAATAAATCGACTTAAAATCCTATTTAAAATCACCCCCAAAAGCTCGTGCATTAAATTAATTACGAAAGACTAAAATGAAGGACTTTGTTGCTATAATTTATATAAATTTCCCAGAGGGAACCATCCCAAAGGGATCAATAAAGTCAAGTCTAAGTCTAAGTCTAATTATAGTTATTTATTTATTTTGTTAACAAAATTGTTTTTTGAGTTGAAGTTTGAGTTTTTTCGTTAGTTTTAGTTAACTAAAATAACCTTGGTGATTAGTTGGAAGTTGCGACATTTTCTTTTGGAAACAATTGTTAACTTTCGAATGATAACAACTGCCAATAATTCAAATACACCCATCAATACAAATTGATTTCCACAATGAAATTCAAATTTGGTATGTCTTTTACCTTAATTGTTGATCAAAATTCAAGTATACGTACATCTGGAATCGTTTAGTTGTCTTCGCTTTACCGTCCGACGAGCAGAGTTGACGTTTGAGGAAGCGAAAATATACGAGCGTGACCTTGGCCAAAGCAGTGCAAGGCCAAAAGATGCAAAAAACAAACAAACAAAAAAATTTTTTTTTGCTTTCCATGTTCTGTTCTCCTGACGTAAGCTTTCCACGGTGCGTGCACGCGCACGTGCGTGTATTTCCTCCGCTCTGGCTTAACAATGGTGCTCAGGAAGTCGTGTCAGGATAAGGGCCAGACCGAACGACTCACTCGCTTTTTTGTCACTGTAAGAGTTGAACGCTCATACGGTCGAACAACGCTTTTGGATGCGTGAAAGAAAAAACGGGAACGACGTCTTCGACGGCAATGTCCTTCTTGTTGTTGGTGGTGAGTGTGATGTCATCATGTCGTTTTTACCGATGCCAGCGTTTTGCTTCCAATCACAAGATTGCATTCTTGTTGCTGGACTTTCCTTAAAATGGACTCAAATGGAAACAAGCTAAAAATGTACCACAAAATGAATAATGGTCTTGTTATTTAAAAAAGTAATGCAATAATATTGCTTTATTTTATTTACATAATTTTAAAACATTCAACAAAATGTAGATTTAAACAAAAATACAAATCTCAAATCTCCAACTTAAATGAATTGAATTTCTACTCATCCATACCAGCCTACCTAAAAAACAAGAAACAAAAACAAAAAACATTTTGTAACGTTATTTGATACGCAAAATATGGCTCCGAAATATTGTCCTCAACTCATTCACTCCCAGACATTTTCACTGAAGCAACTGGATTTTGACAGATTTTGTAAGGCCCACAGAATATATTGTGTCCTATTGCTATAAGAACGTGGAACCTACCAAAAGAAAGATTAGTCTCTTCTTTTACAAGTTAAAAAAAAAAATATTTGTATTTGTTTCTGTTTTGCAGCAACTAGAATTAGAATATAGCTAAGTTTCATCATTATTCACAAACCTGTTGAAAACACTGGGGAAAGAAAGCTTGTTGCAACATAGCCCAGGTTGATCTCTTATACTCTGCTGCCACCTGATGGGCTTTTTTTTGTCATAACTACCATTGCTTTAAGCGACTTCCTCAGGTTAGAAGATGCATCAATGTGCTCTAGCATAGAAACAACATAAAAAACGTATACATACGTTTTGGGGAGTGAAGGATAAAGTATTAAAAAATGTATTTATATGTTTTTGGGTTTGAATAAGAAGAAACTCATGAAAATAACCTACTTAATTAGAATTTGGGCTGCACAATATATCGAAAAAATATCGATATCACGTTATTGGCCCATCCAATATGCATATCGCAAAGACATGCAATAAATTTCTTATGGAATTTTATGCTTTTATCTGAATTTGTCTGAACTTTTATAAGCCGATCACGTCCTTTTCCACGGAAATCGTTCGCTCACGATCAGTGGCCAATATAGGTGTGCCAAAAAAAATCGATTCTCATAAGAACCACAATTCTCATTTAGTACAATTCAGAATCGATTTTAAATGTACTAAAATCGTTTTTATTGAAATGATTTGATACTGTCTTGCTCTTGTTTGTGTACTGCGTCCGCTGCTCATGTTGTACCCGATTTGGCCACTTAGGGGCAGTGTGGTTCCGCACGTTCTGATACACTGTTAAATTGTAGCCACATTAGAGAGTAGACGGAAAAAGTCATGATCAAGTTATGTCAATAAAAGTTGATTTTTTTTTATTTGTAAGAGTAGGAAGAGCATATTCTGGTGAGTAATGTGAAGATGCTTCTCTGTCTACATTCCTGAAGCGTTTTGTATGAAGAGCCGTTCTTTTGAGGGATAAAAGTAGCCGCGAGTAGTGTGCTAATTAGCATTAGCGAGTCACACTGGAGTAGATTGTGACGATTATTTGTTCATCTATAAATGAAGCAGAAATCATTTCAATCAAGTCATTTTGAATCGAAAATTGATTCCAAATCGAATCCCACACCCAAAAATCGGAATCAAATCCTGAGACAGCCAAAGATTCCCACCGCTAATGTATGTATATCTTGTTTGAGCCAAGATAACTCAACGAATCAACGCTATCAACTTCTGCTAAGTGTGCTTTGATCGTTCTCATGGTCAACCTGTCTGCATAAAATCTTTTGTGACACTTGCGTTTGCCACCAATTCGATTTCATTTCCTCCTGGCAAAACCGATGGACTACAAAAACAAGCTCCCGTCTGCTGACTCAAGACAGAAGCGACGCTTCTTCGCACTGCTAATGAAATGAGCTTTGATTTAATCCATTATGGCGTTCTGCCACACGCTCGCCTTGGCCAAGCTCTTGCTCTGAAAGAAAAAAAAAAACAGAAAAAAAAACAGGAAAAATGGGTGCATTGGATCAATAATGGGAGGGGCGGGAGAGAATTGAAACATTTCATCATAGCCACGTGGCTATGCCAGTAATATGATTAATAGTCACCTAAATGTGACAGATGTTTTGTATTGAAAAACGTTTCAATCGTGATGGAAAAGTGTTAGCTTGATGTCACGTTAGCCTCAGCCTCAAATTGGCACACAGCGAAAGCAGGCAATAAAGTTGAAAAGCTCAGCAGAATTTCATCAGAGCGTGCAGGGACACTTTGAGAAGCTGCAACACCGCGTCGAAGTGATTAATTAAATGCAGGGTACGAGCGAGAACGCTTGCTAGCGCCAGCTGTGACCGTGAACGGATCTGGAAAACCACAAATGGGCCATTCCGTAATTGCTTTACGAGGAACGACTGCTTGATGACGGTCAGGATGCTCAGATATTCTGCTAGCGGTTAGCATGTCCGCCTCGCAAGCAGGGTTATTAGAATGAGTTTTGGAATTTTCGTTTTCATTAGTTTTGATTTTGTTTTGATTTCTACATTGGGTTAGTTTTAATTCGTTTTCAAGGTGGTTCTGTTCTTTTTTTTTTTTAAATTCATTTTAGTTATTTAATAAATGCTTGGTTTTAGAATTAGTTTTAGCTTTTTAGAAAATGTGTATTACTTGTGTGCAATATTTAAAAAAACACCATGGGAGTGACGTCATCTGAAGGGGCTTTTCTATTGGCTGCTGCTCGATGACATCACTTTTGTGTGACACAACTTCAAACGTCCTTATTCTGATTCATATAAAAAATAAATCGACTTAAAATCACATTTAAAATCATTCCCAAAAGCTCGTTCATTCAATTAATGACTAAAGATGAAAACGAAGGACATTTTTTTGCGATAATTATAGTTAGTTTTAGTTAGTTTTGTAAACATAAAATATAGTTTCGGTTAGTTTTTGTTTTTTAAAAAGCATTCTCGTTTTTTTTGTTTTGTTTTGTTTTGTTTTTTAATTTTGTTAATGAAATGATTTTTGAATTTTAGTTTTTTCGTTAGTTTTAGTTAACTGAAATAACCTTGCTCGCAAAGCCATGGCAATGGAATCATTGAATGTTCTCCGCAACATGCGTGTTGGCTTTATTCAAGAGTGAGGTGAGAGTGTGAATGCTCGTTTCGCTGCATGTGCTCTGCGATTGGCTGGCGAAACTTAAAAAAAAAAAAAATATTATTACAGGAATAGTCCTATTTATTTTGATTTTTTTGGAAGAATATACTCCCAAGCGGTAGTTTTAAAATTCACCCATAATATTATGTTGTGCTTTTCCATCCATCCATCCATCCATTTTCTTGAACGCTTATTCCTCACAAGGGTCGCGGGGGATGCTGGCGCCTATCTCAGCTGGCTCTGGGCAGCAGGCGGGGGACACCCTGGACTGGTTGCCAGCCAATCGCAGGGCACACAGTGACGAACAACCATCCACACTCACAAGCACACCTAGGGACAATTTGGAGTGCCCAATTAACCTGCCATGCATGTCTTTTGGAATGTGGGAGGAGACCGGAGTACCCGGAGAAGACCCACGCGGGCACGGGGAGAACATGCAAACTCCACCCAGGAAGGCTGGAGCCTAGACTCGAACCGGAGTCCTCAGAACTGGGAGGCGGACGTGCTAACCACTCGAACACCGTGCCGCCCTGTTGTGCTTTTTGACCCCTCAAATTCAACAAGACTGAGAAAGTGCGTTTTCATTACAGAGGCTTATCAACTTGAAATTCACAGATAAGATGGGCCACAACCTCTTTTGAAAAACATACTTGCCGAATAAATACTTCCATGGCAGTAAACGCTTGGATTCCACTTGGCGAATGTTAAACGTTCATGAGTTTATTGGTTTTAGTATTACAGGGGTTGTCCTTCAAGAATTTGAACTTTGAGACCCCCTGGACAGGTGTAATACTGTACTTAAGACTTGTATGAGGAAATTCCATCCATGTGTCCATTCATTTTCTGGGTCACGGCAACCTGCAGCCAATTCCGGCAGACTACACCTTGGACTAGTTTCCATGCAAACGACAGAGAGAGACAAACAGTCACATGGCGTCCGTCTGCGGATCTCACTCTGCTTCATCTATCCTTCCTTCCTTCCTTCCTTCCTTCCTTCCTTCCTTCCTTCCTTTAGTCTTTCCTCTGGTCTCTTGATCTTGATCCCTTAATCTGTTGGAATTTCGAGGTTTCTGGGGTTGGTGAAAGATTCCAGGTTTGTAACCATGTGGGTGTCAGGTGGCTTCTGTGGATCTCACTCTGCTTCATCTATCCCTCCTTTCTATAGTCTTTCCTCTGGTCTCTTGAGATCTCCCAAATCTGTTGGAATTTTGAGATTTCTGGGGTTGGTGGAAGATTCTGGTTTTGTAACCATGTGGATGGCAGGTGGCGTCTGTGCATCTCACTCTACTTCATCTATCCCTCCTTTCTTTAGTCTTTCCTCTGGTGTCTTGAGATCTCCCAAATCTGTTGAAATTTAGAGGTTTCTGGGGCTGGTGAATGATTCTGGTTTTGTAGCCATATGGTTGGCAGGTGGTGGCTTCTGGTAGGTGCTGGATATCACTTGGCTTCATCTTCCTTTCCTTTGATCATTCTTCTTGTCTCTTGAGGTCTACCTATTCTGTTGGAATTGAGAGTTTTCTGGGGCTGGTCAAAGATTCTAGTTTTGTAACCATGTGGGTGGCAGGTGGTGTCTGTGGTTCTCACTCTGCTTCATCTATCCCTCCTTCCTTTAGTCTTTCCTCTGGTCTCTTGAGATCTCCCTTAATCTGTTGGAGTTTCGAGGTTTCTGGGGTCAGTGAAAAATTCCGGTTTTGTAACCATGTGGGTGGCAGGTGGTGTCTGGTTGGTGGTTTCACCTTTCTTTCCTTTGATCTTTCCTCTGGTCTTCTGACCTGAATTTGCCCGACTTTGGCGAGACTCTGAAGTATTCGGTTAAGGTGAAGGGTAATGGGATTTTTATTAGGTTTCAGGTGAATTAATGAGCACAAATTCACACGCACGTACACACACACTCGCACATAAAAAAAGAGAACAATGATGATGACATGTTGAATCGTTACGACTGAACAATACTGAGCTCTCAAAAAAACAAAAAAACAAAAGTTGGGTCCTTGAGAGCCTGTTATCCACGTCTCCCTCCTTCAACACAGCTGAATCCAATGATCAGCTCATCAGCAATCTTTGCAGAAGCCTGAACACGAATCAGGTGTGTTTGTGGAGAGAAACATGGAAAACAGGCTCTCGAGGACCTGACTTGGAATGAAGGAAATTGCATTGGTTGCAATAACGTCATCTGGTCATTAGAGTTGGTTTTCGTGTGGAGGAGGAGGAGGACACATCTGTCTTGTGTCAACAGGAGTCATTAGCCTGAAAAGCCTCCCTCCCTTTTTTCATCACTTTAAGTTCCTCCCCTCATAACACAAGTGGCCCCCGCCGCCTCCCACTTTTGCCTTTTTTTTCTTTCTTGTTATGCTGCGAATGGAAGACACACAGGAGGTCGGATGGATGGACGGAAGGATGGATGGATGGCTGGATGGGATGCGAGGCGCAAGAGGAAAAGGGATGTAACGCCGCTTCAACGGAGTCTGCGTAGGCACTGAAAGCCAAATCGGACATGCGTCCGCCATTTCTTTGATCGGATCAACCAAGCAGGCTTGGGATTGTCCGTGTGACTTTGCCGCCGATTTTCCATTTCGAAGCAGCAAAAGAGACGAAGCGCTTTGCAGGCGGTTTTGCGGAGAGGATGGGCAAACTGAACTGGTGTCTCGACGCAATCTTCAGTTGGGCAAGATTGTTCTTCTGCAGTATCGTACCGTTTGGGAAACGCAGGAAAAAACAAAACAAGGTATTGTTTTGTCTGTTGTAGTTATCGCGGGAGCACTAATCACGTCACAACGGCTTTTAACTCATTTGCTCCCAAAAACGTATAAATACATTCTATTTTAAATGTTTTAAGTGTCCCAAAGATGCATTTATACGTTTTTTTTTTTTTAATGCTAGAGCATCCAAAAGGCTTTGAATCAGCGTCTCAACTGCAAACAACGGTTGAAGAAATGGTAGTTATTACACAAACGGACAACAGGTAGCAGCAGAGTATAATAGATCAACCAGGGCCATGTTGCAACAAGCTGTTTTCCCCACAGTTTTTAACAGATTTATGAATAATCATGAAACTTAGCTATAATCTAATGCTAATTGCTGCAAAACGGAAACAGATAGAAATATACTTTTTTTTCCTGATGAAAGAAGAGACTTTAATCTTTCTTTTGGTAGGTTCCACGTTTTTATAGCAAAAAAGAACACAATATTCTGGGGGCCTTCCAAATTCCAGTAAAACAGCTGGGAGTGAAGGGGATTGCTTCTGTGAAAATGGCTGCCAGTCAATGAGTTAAAAGTAATGCAGATGCTCTTGTTGTAGTTCATTAGTTAAAAAACTGTGGAATGATAGCAAACCCGACACTATTTGGGGGGTCAGTAAATATGCATACGATTGTTTCAAGAACAAAACCAAGTCACCTAGCAGTCTCGAACCTTGGCATTTGCTTGAATGGATGATGTTGTTTTGTTACAATGTTGGTTTGTTTACAAATTGGAGACATAGAGGGGTAGATTCATTCAAGGTTTGCGTGGCAATTTGGTCCGCGCAAACCAGTAAAAATAGACCAATCTGGGATGGGGAAATCTGTCACTAAGTGCGCTGCCAACCATATTGTGCACCGGTGGTATTTGCGTGTACGTAAATGAGGTCATTTGCATACATTTGGCGCATAATATGCCCACCCCAAGACTCAGTGATATACAGTGTCTAATTCACTAACGCCAGCGCTAATAGCCGCACGGAGTTTGAGTGACGCAAACGTTTACTTATTGACACTTTGACTTGGGCACGTTGCCTTGACGGCAGATTTGCTGAGTAAGGCAATTCATCTGGTAAATGCAATGTAAGGAAGCACTCGGTCACAAAGCAATCACTTAAATGAATTGGCAAAACAATGCAACGTCTTCAAAACAAACTCATATGCAGTATACTCACAATCTCTCCTTTTAAAAAATATATTTTATTTCATGTTTTTATGAAATACAACATTGTTGAGTGCTGTTTTCCTGATTAAAACACATTCAAATTTTGTTGGAGTTGAAGCGGGAACAGATTCAACTCTTTCTGTTGTGTTAGCATTAGCGTTAGCACTGTCCAGTGGCGTCTCGTTGTTTTTCTGATTAACGGCTGGAAAAAAACAAAACAAAACGTGATCTTACACGTGAGTGTTGTGCAAAGGGAGGGCTGGGCCTCGATTGTTTTCAACAGATGGAAGTCATGGGGGGTGGGAAAGGGTGTGTTTTTGCTGCTGCTGAAGTGTGTTTCAACAACACGGTGACTTGCTTGCCTTTCATCTGGCGTCCAAGATGACAGGACACGCCCCCACGTTTGTTACATTTGTCTGCCGACAACCTCCACTTTCCACATCCCGTCACAATCCATTGCATCCTTTCTTTTTGTCCTCTTTCAATTGGCGCTCAAAAATCAACAAGACATCGAATACAGCCTAATTAACAGGCACTATTTTTTGTTTTGGATTAGGCCCTAATATAAAACATGCAAATATTTTTATTATCATCATTATTATTATTATTTTTTTTAAAATATTAACAGGGTTCTTACAGTTTTCCATGACACTTCAGTAACTTCTCCACAACCTAAAATAATTATATAACCGTTGGCAGTATCTTATTTTGAAATGGCTTGGTCAGAACCTTCAAAAAGCCCAAAACGTTTTATTGACTAAACTTCATTTCCAAAGCAAAACAAACAAAGTCATCATCTGAAAGAGGCCCGAATACTGGCAGTATTTGGGTTTTGAAAGGCCATGTTAACACGTGCAAAACCCCAAAGATGCTCTTATTCGGGGGTTTTTAAAAACCTGAATATGTGGCGGCCGTCTTACGCTGCCACTCGCTAAGCGAACCTAACTTGAATCCATTGATTTATCCGCTTCATTTTCTATGGAGGACCAAAACTGCCAAAATTCAAAATAAATAAATGATTAAGTAAATAAATAAATGACTGAAAGTGAAAATAAAAATGGATATTAAAAAAAATACAATTCAAAAATTAAATACAAATGTATTTATTCATGTATATCTAATAATTGTTTGCTCTTTTTATTTCCATTTATAATTACTTTGTTGGATATAATTTTAGAATTATATTTATTTATTTATTTTTTATCCATTTTTATTTTCACTTTGTCATTTATTTATTTAGTCATTTATTTATTTTGAATTTTGGCAGTTTTGGTCCTCCATAATTTTCTGTCTCTACAGCAGAAATGCCACAACAGACGTTGCACTTCCATTGACATCGCATTTGTTTTAAACATCATAAATATTATACATGTAATATTTTTTTGACGTATCCGCAAAATATTTTTCCAAGACCTGGAAGATACATTTGAAATTTCCAAAACCTTTCCAGGTTTTTCATGACTGTATGAACTCTGCATTTGGACAATGTTTTCATCATGACACCATTTTTGATTTCCAATTGAAGAGGAGAAGAGCGAATGACAAACAGATCGTTCATCCAGCTGTCTAATCGTATTCCAAGGACAGTAAGCTGCCCTCTGACGGACTGCTAATTACTTAATAGCGCCAGCGCCTGGCTCTTCCCCGTCTTTTTGTGCTGCTGCTTGACAAAAAGTGCAACGTCACCGTTAAAGAGTCATTATTGTGATGTCAGATATGAGGCACAGGCAGGCGGTGTGATGACTAGAGATATAACGATAACGGCAATATCGTGATATCACGATATTAAAACTGCCACAATATATCGTCGTCGTCATGTCACGATATTAAAAGCAGCACATCTATTAAACAAGTCAGGTTGATTTCCATATGCGCAGTTCTAGCACCCTCTGGTGGCAATTTTTTCAAGTGCAGCTTAATTTTCACAAGGCATGTTTTGGCCCTTTAGTAAGTGTCTCTATATTAAGTCTTATTAGAGATTGTAGGTTGTTTCTATGCATTAGCAAAAGCACAATATTGTGTTTTTTTTGTTTTTTTTTTAGTAAGAACTCTTTTTTTTTTTTTTTTTTTTTTTTTTTTTTTTTTTTTTTTTTTTACAATATTGTGACTTTTTTTGTATCGCCAACCTCCCCACAATATCGTGATAATTATCGTATCGTGATGTTTGGATATTGTTCCATCTCTAATGATGATGTAACTTTTTTTTTTTTTTTTTGCATTTTGGAGGTCTGGAACAAAAATCCCCCAAAAAGTCATTCAACTAGCATGCTTTAGAAAGTGAGAATAAATTAGGCCCTTATTTGTCCACCTTAATAGGATGTACGAAAAGGTCTCAGGAACCGATCAGCTGAAATGAACAGGAAGTCGGCCATTTTTGTGCAAACAGCCTATTTAGACAAATTGAATTATTAGTGCCACAATGAAAAAATACATAATAATAATTTAAAAAAAAACAAAAAACATCCCAGACGCTAATTTTTACCTATGGCACGGAATTTGGTGGATATGTCTATCATAAAAAGACACCTGGTCTCTGATGTCTCCCTAATCGTGTTGGGATTCAGATGTATCCGGGGGTTGGTGAAAGATTCTGGATTTGTAACTGTAAGTGAAGGTTGGTGTCTGTCTGGTTGGTGTTGGATCTCACTTTGCTTCATATTTCCTTCCTTTGACCCTTCCTCTGGTCTCCTGACAACTTCACAAATCTGGTGGGACTCTGAAGTATTTTGTTAAGGGCAAGGGTCTTGGATTTATAACAGGTTTCAGGGGAATTAAAGGGTACCACCTTGATGTAGGCACCTGGGAACTGATTTTATGAGTTTGAAGTGAAAAAAAGAAAAGTCTTAGTTGTTTTTGAGCTCATGTTCCTACTGAAGTGTAAGGTAAAAAAGTAAAGAGGTAGATTTATGAGTAACACAATAATTGACGTTTTCTGGCAGTTGGGTTTTAAATGGTTTGAGTCTCCCTTGGTGACTTTGCTTCTTTCTCCGAGGGTGGTCTGCGGGAAATAGCAGGGCATTAATCCCCTCTTCTTTGCTGCATGCGTGTGTGTGTGTGTGTGTTTCTGCACATCGGCGGATTTGTGTATTTATACGGCGTGTGAGAAAGATGTCAAGAGGTGTGCGTGTACAGTATGCTGAAGGTGATTATTGGCAGCTGTTTGTGTATATATGCGATACATTTAGTCATGTAAACACTGTGTGCTTATGTTCTCTGCTGTGAGAGACGGTTATGGAACGGTAGGTCGCAGAATTTGTGTGTACTTTGTTGATGACTTATAACCAGTGTTGTGCTCATTTCTAAAAAATAGTTACAGTTATTAATTACTTCATTTTAAAAGTAACTCAATTACTCTGATGATTACGTAAACAAAAAAGTAATGAGTTACTATTAAAAGTAACTCTTTAGTTATTAAAAAAAAAAAAAGAACATCCACTGTTCAAATTAAAGTTATGAGCGTATTTCCACCTCGAAAAACTGGTCTTGCGCTCTCCTTGACTCTCCATGACTGACAAATCCGATACCCGCCCACAATGTGTCTTCTTCGACAATCCATTGTAAACAGGAAGTAGTACAGTGCACATTTGTTTCTGAACCGATTATCCTCACGAGTGTCCCACAATTAAATTATTCAATTGTATAATTTATCAAGTAACTGACTAACTATTGTAACTGTGACTGAGTTACTGTATTTAAAAAAGTAATGCGTTAGAGTATTAGTTATTGTAAAAAGTAACTAAGTCACAGTAACACGTTACTCGGAACTAGTTAGCGCCCAACACTGCTTAAAACTACAGTACATTGTCATGTCCAACGAATCCAATGAAGGCATCAATGGTATCAAAACATTTGGTACATTCCAACATGGATCCAATATTTTTTCTCCTTTTTAAAGGTTTTCTCAAGCTCCGTCAAAATGGACGTTAAGTGTGTCGGCATTGAACGTCTTCATATTTAGTTGTCGTCGATGCTAAGCATTATAGTTCAGTGACGTCGGTGGTAATTTTCCAGTCGTCAACACTTACTCACTTTCACTTCCTCGGTTGCTCTGGCTCCACCCCCTGACTTATCCATCCAATCACATTCAGGCAGTCACTGATCCAATTCACATTCGAATACCTTCATGTAAACCTGTCACAGCAATTCACACAACACAACTGCCGGGCCAAGGCATTGAGGGGGCCGGTTTGGTGGCCTCAGCATTTCATCTCTGCTTTTTGCAGCTGATGTGGTGCTGTTGGCTTCATCAAGCCGGGATCTCCAACTCTCACTGGAGCGGTTCGTAGCCGAGTGTGAAGCAGTTGGGATGAAGTAAGATCAGCACCTCCAAATCCGAGGCCATGGTCCTCCGTCGGAAAAGGGTGGAGTGCCGTCTTCAGGTCGGGGATGAGATCCAGCCCTAAGTGGAGGAGTTCAAGTATCTTGGTGTCTTGTTCACGAGTGAGGGCTGGATGAAGCGGGAGCTCGACAGGCGGATCGGTGCAGCGTCTGCAGTGATGTGGACTCTGTATCGGTCCGTTGTGGCGAAGAAAGAGCTGAGCCAAAAGGCGAAGCTATTGATTTACCGGTCGATCTACATTCCAACCCTCACCTATGGTCCCGAGCTGTGGGTCGTGACCGAAAGAACAAGATCCCGGATACAAGCGCCCGAAATGCGTTTCCTCTGCAGGGTGTCCGGGCTATCCCTTAGAGATAGGGTGAGAAGCTCGGTCATCCGGGAGGGACTCGGAGTCGAGCCGTTGCTCCTCTGCATGAGAGGAGCCAGCTGAGGTGGCTTGGGCATCTGGTTCGAATGCCTCCTGGACACCTCCCTGGAGAGGTATTCCGGGCATGTCCCACCGGCGGGAGGACACGCTGGAGAGACTATGTCCCTCGGCTGGCCTGGGAACGCCTTGGGATCCCGCAGGTGGAGCTGATTGAAGTGGCTGCGGAGAGGGAACTCTGGGTTTCCCACCTAAAGCTGTTGCCCCCACGACCCAACCTCGAATAAACGGTAGAAGATGGATGGATGGACGGATGGACGGATGGACGGATGGACGGACAACTGCCGGGTGGCTACTCTCTTGTCACGTCAAGCTCTCGTGTACAGTCACGTGCACGCATCTTCGGACATCTGACATTGGGTTTAAGTCTGGGTTCTGCTCAACACCCTGACCTGACCGAAGCCCGTCTCTACATTGCCGTAACCCTAACCCTTGAGCAGCTCGAGGGAAAAAAAAAATGTGAATGCTTCTTTCATTGAAACATGATGAGAGAGCAGCATTATTTGTGCTCCGCTTGGGATCTGTGCCTGGATACAATCTCATCTCTACGGTCTTCATACCATTCCTTTGACTCAATTGCTTGCTTTGATATCCACGGTCGACTCTATGATTATGCATAGACAGTCACGTGCCTCGCCACATCATGTCCAATCAATAGACGACCCCAGTATTCACTGTAGTTTACTAAAGATATGACTGTCCTGAAATACTGCATCACCACCCTCTTCTAGATAAACAAACAAAATACTATGTGTTCAAATACTAAACGGCACTAAATCAGTAAATATGACACAGTAAACGGAAAAGATGAGGGGGGTGGGTGAAGGGCAACGGATGCTGAAGGGTACGCACAGGCAGGAGGGATCAAGGAATGAATAAAATTAAAGTAAGTGCGGCGGAGTAGGGTTAAGAAGGGGGGAGAGGTAGGATGAGATAGAAAGAGGAGGGGCAGGAGAGATGGATAATAAGAGTAACCCCCACCCCCTTTGCTCCATGTGGAGAGGTTGGAGCTGCCTGACCCCCCTCCCCAGCCACCCCCCCACCCCCTTGTTCCCGAAAAGCTTTGTGAAACTTTGCCCCGGCAGAAGGGAAGAGCGGCAGAGTGACGAGAGCGAGAGGAGAGGCAGCCAGGATCCAATTAGAGGACGGAGCAAGACATTGAGTCTGGGGGAAGAAGCGAAAGGATCCCGAACGTTCCCAAGCGGGTATGCGCCTTGTGCATCCGCCTCGCGCATGGTAATGGCTCGGCACGCCGGGATCGGACGTCCGGAAGCCCTCTAAAGCGGCCGCAGCATCCCTGCACGCCCGTCCGTCCATCTGTCACCATGCCGTCGGTCTCCCTCAGCTTGCCCACGGTTTTGGCCGGTCCTGCTCGTACCTGGGTCTGCCTGTCCTGCATGTTCTGGGTGAGATAATGTTTCTGTCCTGGCTGTCATCTGTCTCTTGTCTCGTGCCCCATGGCTACGAGACAAAATCATTTTCTGTTGAATGAACCAACTTTCTGTTGCCTTGATGACATGAAAGGTGTACACAAGACAAAACAACTTCCTGGGATCTTGTCTTGTCTTGTGTCCATGTCCACAAGACAACTTTCTGAGACAGAACAACTTTCGGTTGTCTTGTGTACATGGTCAAATCTTATGATGGACTTTGTCGTAGACGTGAGCCGTTTCTGCCTTCTTGAAGGCTTGATACTCGTCTCAATCCAGACCCAGCTCAAGCAAGCCAAAGGATCTATTAGGGTGGTCTGCTTGTCGGGGGTTGGGTGCAGGGTTTAGCTCCCAGGCTGCAGGAGGGTGGGGGGTGGGGGGCTTGGCACTCTGACACATTGGAATTAGGTAGGTCTTAGTGCAGGAGTGGGCAATCTTGGTCCTCGAGGGCCGGAGTCCTGCAGGTTTCTGAGGTTTCCCTCTTCCAACACAAGCTGATTCCAATCAACTGGATCGTTATCAAGCTTGCTGACGAGCTGATCATATATCAGCTGTGTTGGAGAAAGGAAACATCCAAAACTTGCAGGACTCCGGCCGTCCTTGCCCACCCCTGTCTTAGAGGATGCCGGACTTGCGAGAATGTACAGTCGGCACATTTTCTACGTTGTATCGAACGGGTCTTCACATTTTCCCCACTGCCTCGTGTCTCCTCTGTGCCCGGCTGGAGGTTGTTGGGACGTGCGGCTATTTTTTGCTCTCTCTTGTATAATTTAATCTGCCGTGCATTCCCGCGCTCACTCAGGGCTTGTTTGTGCACTGATGGGTCCTCCAAGTTGTAATGTTCGAAATCTGAAAAAGCACCGTGGCCCGGAGTTCTAAAGTTGATGTAAGCCTCCTGTCATGTCTTGTAGCTTCTATCGAAAATGACCCGACCCCCTACAGTCCCTTGTGCCACTGCGGGGTCAATATAATTAATCCCCCTGTTGCGCTGTGGGTCAAACGGATCCATTGAGGCAGTTTTTTGTTCTGAAGCTTATCTTAAGTGTACAAGAATAGTTGATTTCACATATGATTTGCAAGTTGAGTTAGTCGTGACAGATATTGGGATTTTTAGTTTAGTTTAGTTTTGTTTCAGGCACTTGAGGATCATTAAACATGACCCGGGTCAAATTGACCCATTAATGTTATTACAGCTCCGGAAAAACAAATGTTGCAAGAGGGTTAACGTTGAAGACGAAGAGCGCAAGGCAAACAGATTTAAATATGATATCAAATCCGGGTCAAATTGACCCATTGAGGCAGTTTTTTGTTATGAAACTTCTAGTTGTCTTAAGTGTACAAGAATAGTTGATTTCTTGTTACATTTGTTTTGCTGGAGCTGCAATAATGTTAATGGGTCAATTTGACCCGGGTTTGATATTATATTTAAATCTTGTTTGCCTTGCACTCTTCGTCTTCAATGTGAACCGTCTGGTTACATTTGTTTTGCTGCAGCTTCAATAATGTTAATGGGTCAATTTGACCCGGGTCATGGTTAATGATCCTAAAGTGCCTGAAAACAATACCATCAATCACAACTGACTAAACCAGCAAATCATATGTGAAATCAACTATTCTTGTAAACTTAAGACAAACGGAAGTTTCGGAACAAAAAAACTGCCTCAATGGGTCAATTTGACCCAGGTTTGATATATTTAAATCTGTTTGCCTTCTATTTTTCGTCCTCAACGTTAACGTTGAAGACGAAAAGTGCAAGGCAAACAGATTTAAATATAATATCAAACCGGGTCAAATTGACCCAGGAACATTCTTGCTGCAAATAAAGGTATCATGAAAAGAAGAAAAGAACGAGCTCAGAAGAAGATTAAGAAAAAAAAGAGCTCAGGTTCAGTTTGACCCGTGACATAAGAGGGAGGCTAGAAACGCTACGAGTGCGTTTTTCTTCATTTCTTCCATTTTGTAAGAACATTCCTTGCTCAAAAAAAAATAAAAAATAAAATAAAAAAATAGAAGTAAGCAGTGCTCTTCTCTGGAGCTGAACATGAAAGCGGGAAATCCCTGAATAGCCCATTGAGATCCATCTTTCCCTTTCTGTGCCGGTCGGTCCTTTGGGACGCGACTGCACACCGGTTCTTTACGAGCAGACGGGATAATCTTACAGAGCTCTTCATCAGTTAATTACCATTCTTTCCGAGGCGAGGTGAAAGCAGGGGGGGCTGTAAAAGACCCTCCGAGTACTCAACCCCTCCCCAGGAGCAGAGCTTAGGGTCACTGATTGACTGCATCGCAGCACCGTCCAACAAAGCCAGCTCATGTTTTCGTAACGGGCGGCATTAATTGGCCGTCTCTTCTAATGTAGTTAATTGAATTGAAAGTTGGTTGACGTCACTCAACCCTTAGCACATTCTTGAACGAATAGACTTTTCCCAATATATGAACAATCCTCTATGTGTTAAGGTTTGTGGTTGCATTACGGTTTGTGGCAAAGTTCTGGTTCTATTTCTGTGATGTAGCCTGAATTTATACGTATTTATACGTTTCCGCTATTCACAAATTTACATATTTCTGCAAATTTACGTGTTTCTGTTTGTTATTTGCTGGGAAACGCCACAATTTTTGTAAAGCCCTATAATGTGGTGCCAAAGACCAGGTGAAAATGAAAGTAGTAATTGGTGTCAAGGAAGTCAAGTCCAATTTGTTGGATATTAATATCCAAAAATCATTTTTATTTAAATTAGAAATGAAGATGAAGGGGAAAAGGCAGTTGTAGCCCACATGCTGTTTTTGTGGAAAAAGGACTTACAATACAAAATTAACAAATGTTTAAAAAAAACAAAAAAGACACGTTAATGTCTCTATTTGTCATTTTGTCTTGCAAAGCAGACTGGAGTCGATCATGACAATGTTGTGCATATCTGTAAATTGAAGCAGAAATCATTTGTCAATCAAATAACTTTGAATCAAAAATCGTTTGAATCGAGAATCAAAAATCGATTCTGAATCGAATCGTAGACCCAAAAATCGTAATCGAATCGAATCGTGAGAGAGTCAAAGATTCCCCAGCCCTAATAACTACCATTGCTTTAAGCAACCTCTTCAAGTAAAACCCTGCCCTAGCATAAAAAAACAACCAAAAAAAATAACAAAAACTTATTAATACGTCTTCAACCGGGCAAAGCAAAACTCCAAATCCCATCTGGGGAAAAAAGAAGCAATTCTTGAGAAGGGACCACAGATGGTATCATGTCAAATATAATGAAACGATACATCTCAACCTCTTGGAAAAAGTTCCTTTCAATTGAACGATTTTGAGGAAAATGTGCCTTTTTTCTTTCTTTCTTGCTTACATCTGTCTTTGATCCATCCCCTGGAGGGTTTTTGTTTATTTGCCTTGAAAAGAAGCCAAAAATATGCGCATGTATATTCTTTGCTAGACTTGCTGTTCTTGTCATCAGAGTTGGGAAACATGAGCTGTCGATTTGAGCTTTACACCCTCGTTTTTTTTTTTTTTTCTCCCCATGCTGAAATTAGCCTGTTTTGAGGTGCGGTCGTGTCTCACGCAGGGTGAACCACTACTTCAACCCCCCCCCCCTCCATTTTCTGCTCAACCAATACAAACATTTTCCACAAATTAATTAATCATGATAAATTTGGATGGACCTGTCAATCGTGACATGTCGCCCGAAAAAATTATCCCCACAATTGAAAATGAAGTCGACCATTTTGGGTAGAACCGATTCCTGGAGGCCAACTGCATATTAATAACGTTAATATCATGGAAGAGAAAAGCGTTTGTTTGATATCAGCGGGGTCTAGCAGGGATGTCAAACCACCCACAATGCAACCCCCACCCCCGCCCGTCGGCCATTTTTAATCAACTAACTGTTGCTCCTTTCACATGTTTGCTTTGGATGACTTGCATGAAATATCCCAAACAACAAAAAAAGGGGAAGTTCAACCAGCGCTTGGTTGATTTATGAGAGGTGTTGAGCTTTGTGTAAGCCCCCTCCCAGCCCGTTCGCCCCCATCCAGCTTTGGGCACGCTTGACTGGCCACATTGGACTTAAACCTCCCACGGTCTTTTTGGCATTTGCACGATTTCCTTTCAATTTTTTACGCTGCCTGATCCAAGGAGCTTGCGTTCACTTAAATGCACACCCATTTGAATTCTTTTCCTTCCTTTCTCTGGTGCCAAAATCTGATCAAAATGTCTTTTTTTTTTTGGTCAGCCAGAGGACAAGTAAAAATATTTTTCGTATCTTAATAACCCTCCTGTTAAGTTTCTTTCTTACGGCAAAAAAAAAAAGTTCTTGGATCACTGTGACCTGCTGCATGTTAGTTCATCAGATAAAAAGATGAATTGAATTTTTTCTGGTGCTGTCACTATCGAATATTTTTAGAATCTATTAATCTATCGATTATTGAATCGATTAATTGACGAATCGGACTCATTTTAAGTTTTCATTAAAGTGGATTACAAAAACATTTTCCCTCCTGATTATTATTATTATTATTATAAACCAGTGATTGGTGTTTATTTTGTACTTTGTATTTGTATAGTGATTTAAAAAAAAAAGGGGGATTGGTTGTTGTTTTCCAAAGTAAAAACAGATGATCTCAAATGTCTTGTTTTGATTAAACACATCTGTCATCCTTCTTTCATGAATGATGACAGAAATCAGTGAGCAATTAACTGTTGGTATGCTGAAATCAGAGAAATTAGACAATTTTTTTTTATTAAAAATTGGCTCCAAACGATGACTCGATTATTAAAATAGTTGTCGATTAATTTGATAATTGATTACTTGCCGGTTAATAAATAAATTTTGACAGCTCTATTGTAATCAGAGGATTTTAACAATTTTTTTTTAAATTAATAAATCGCTCCAAACGATTACTCGATTATTAAAATTGTTGTCGATTAATTTGCTAATCGATTATTTGGCGATTAACCGATTAATTTTGACAGCTCTATTGTAATCTGAGGATTTTGACCATTTTTAGTACAAAATGGCACCAAACGATTACTCGATTATTAAAATAGTTGACGATTAATTTGATAATCGATTACTTGTCGATTATTCGATTAATTTTGACAGCTCTAAAAAAATTTTTTTTTTTATAAAAATACATGTACTATATAATAAGACAATAACCAAAACAAGTTTACATTCAAAAAATATTCTCTTGAAACCGTACTCAAAATTTCTACCCGCAAAGTAACAAGAGGGTTTGTTTTTAGTATACTTTTTGTATTTTTATCATGTTGACATTATTTTTTTTGGCATTGGCAGGTCCAGGTTTTGTAAGGAGAACTGACCCCAATATGTGTAATCTAACCTTGTTTAGAATAAATGATTTGTTAAAGCGCAAACACTGAAAGACACAATCATAAATCTAATTGCCGGAAATATCAAATCCCATTGCTCCGTCTTCTGTTTTTGTTCCATTGCCGCTTTGCAAACAACCTTGGACAGGCTCCAAAACTAACACATGAGGGTGGGGGGTTACAGTGTCACGGCCCCTGACTGAGCGCGAGTATTTGGCGAGGGTTTGCTGCTGCTGAATCCATGCCAGCTTTTAAAACACGTGTTGCACGATTGCTTAATAAGGAAACCATTTCAGGTTCAGTTGAGAGTTCAGATTGAAAGGTGCTGGACGTCGCTGTTGGAATATCCTTCTTCCAAGCGCTAAATCCGCATAATCAAGAAAGAAATTCCTGTGCCGTGTTCGTCTCTGTACTCCTGATCTGTGAAAAAGATAGATTTTCTTCTTTACTTATGGATGACTGGATAATTTCCTCCCTGTGATCCATCTGACGGAGATGAAATGGATGTTGAGAGTGGGGGTGGGGGGTGGAGTATAGGCTGGAATGTGCCCCCCCCCCTCCTCCCCCAAAATGAATAGCAGGTGACTGTTGATTGTAAAGCCATTTGGACAGTGGGAAGTGGAGAGTGGAAGAAAGAGTGTCAAGTCAGGGGGTGTGGTGGTGGTAGACCCAAATGCAAATACAAGTCTTGACTCTGTTGTGATGTCTTAAAGCATGTTTATTGAACAAATTTTTCAGACTTTTCAAAATATAAAAGTTTATTTATTTATTTATTTTTTATCTTAGACAGTTGACATCCTTTTAAATATCTCACAAAACATTCAGTGGGCTCCCAAGGTTATCAGTAGATCGTAAAAATGTCAATGGCAACTTAAGAAAGTAAATACCATACTATACTTTTCTACAGTAAATATTGTTTTTCCCCAAAATTAAAAAATGCATCAAATCGCCCCCATTAAAACATTTCTGTGTTTTAATGGGTGCGTCATTTAAAACACACACACACACACACACACACACACCCCACCGCAGACTTACTGTAAAGATTAACAATGCAGACTCACGATAATGTAATGAGGTAAAAAGTAAAATGTTCATCTTATAGGATTAAAAGTTACTTAGGTACTTTAAAATGCATCAATAATGTATTTTTTTTCCATGTTGTATTGTTTTTTACGAAGGCATAGAAAGGTATTTGTTCTAGTGCGGTTGCCGTAGTTGGCGATCCAAGATGGCCGATCTTCTGTGCATGCAGGTCACCGATCGTGCAGGGGTCACCAATCGCGTCTTCACAGTGGTTATTTTTATTTAAATAACTGGTCTGGCTTTCTCTTGGCAATGTGGACACTTTTTGGAACCTGCTTAAATTCACCATACAGTATATTTATCCAACTGAGAACATTTGCAGTGCCGACGTGGCTGCAACAGCAGATGATGTCATGAATACGTTGATTGCATTAATATGTAATCAGTCGTAAGAGGGTGTGTGTGTGTGTGTGTGTGTGTGTGTGTGTGTGTGTGTGTGTGTGTGTGTGTGTGTGCGCTTACATCACAATGAGTCACACTTTTGGAGTCATTTGAGGGACGTAAAAGGAGAAAAACAGCCTCCGGGTTACCTTGGGCAGCTGGAATGCCTCTTTTTCAAAGTCCAATATGAAATCGTTTATCTTTTACATACTGTCGCAATATTAAAGGGATACTTGACTCATTGAGACGTTTTCAGAAGTAAAAAGGTGAATATTTTGTCTATAATTAATGTGGTAACTTCATTATTTTTCATGTACAATTAATACCTTTAAAAAGTGATTCTTCTACTTGCTGTCGACTGATGATGACATCACCTGTGCTACGACCAATCATGGCTCAGTTTGCTGACCAAACCCAGGAAACAGGTGACCCATGATTGGCCGTTACTTCCTCAGTACAGGTGATGATGATTTCATCAGCAAGAGGAAAAATAGTTTTTAAAGGTATTAATTGTACATGAAAATATTTTCGGACAGTTTGCCATTAAAATCCCAAATATATTCCCAACATGAAAAAATACATCACTTGGTTGACAAGATATATATCATATATGATAAAGAACTAGAAACATTTCTGCGGAAATTTTGGATTTGACTGCTGACTCTTGCAAGGTAGAAAGCCGCATTCACTGAACAGTTTGCCAAATCCTGTTGAAATCAAGTCATTTCCTGTTGATTTTAGGCCATGGTTACTTACTGTTGAAATCAGGTCACTTCCTGTTGGTTTTAGGCCACTTCCGGGTCACTTCCTGTTTATTTTAGGCCACTTCTGGGTTACTTCCTGTTGAAATCAGGTCACTTCTGTTGATTTTAGGCCACTCCTGGGTCACTTCCTGTTGATTTTAGGCCACTTCTGGGTCACTTCCTGTTGAAATAAGGTTACTTCCTGTTGATTTTAGGCCACTTCCGGGTTACTTCCTGTTGAAATCAAGTCACTTCCTGTTGATTTTAGGTCACTTCCGGATTACTTCCTGTTGAAATCAAGTCACTTCCTGTTGAAATCAGGTCACTTCCTGTTGATTTAGGCCACATCCGGGTCACTTCCTGTTGAATCAAGTCACTTCCTGTTGAAATCAGGTCAATCCCTAGGTGCTTGATTTGTGGCTCTTTTCCCCCCTTCTCTATTCATTCCTATAGGACTTTTTGGCGTTTTTTTGGGGGGGGGGGGGGTGGGGGGGATTGCATGGGCATGGTAAGTGCCGGCAAGTTCAATGGTTCGGGCCGCATTTTGTCTGAAAAATTCCGGCAAATAAAGAAAAATAACTAGACTAAGTGCAATTTCTGGAGAAATTGCGTGGGAATGCTGAAAGCTGAACGCTAATTCTCAACCCAACTCAACTTTATTTATAAAGCGCTTTAAGAACAGGCATTGCTGTATACAAAGTGCTGTAAATAAAAATAAATATCAGTTTTGCAGTAAACAAGAACAAAGCAAACATTTTGAAGTGCAATACAAGTTTTTTTTCAAGTAAATACATTTTGCATCAGTAAATAAATAAGTAGGCAATGAATAAAGAGATAAATAAATACAGAAATAGGTAGACTAAAACTCATACACACCACAAAACTAATACTAATTCAGCTAATAGCTGAATGCTAAGATTTGAATGCAAGTGGAATGTTTATGAAGTCAATTGAGAGATCAATTATGAAATTATAAACTCCTGGTTACTGGACTATGTGCTTTACCAACTATGTCACCAAGCAGTATCAGACACCTGGTAATGATGATAAGTTATATGTACAGAAGTGGGCGTAAAAGTGATACTGAGAAAAAGTTGAATGTCTGTCCCATTGAAAATGAATGGGGAAAAGTTGATATTTAAACGTTAAATTTAGCAAATACTGTAAGTAATGTGAAATCAGATGATATATGTCCCGGGAGGCGTGAATTTTTCAGGCTAGTTGAAATTTGAACAGTGTAAATTGGAAATATTATGTGGGAGTTGGTACGTGGCAAAAAAGTGTGAAGAATAAAAATCACAATAACATATGTGGGAATGCTGAAGCATTCCCACAATAAACACTGTTTTCTAGGAGAGTAAATACGTGCTTGCTTTGCTCAGCAGCAGTTCGATAATGAGTTACCGCGGTACCTAGCATTATTCAAATGGGGGAAAAACAAAAAACAAAGTGGGAGTGGGCTCAAGTGTTTTGAATATGAAAACATTGTGTGTATGGATGTGCAACTGTTTCCATCTGTTTGTGTGTGTTTGCGCATTTTCATCTTGTGTCCCCCCCCCCCTTGTGCGCTAATGAATGCCAAGCGGCAGATTATGCATGCGTCGCTAGGGCAAGACAAGTCTGTTCCCAGGAGCTCCTGTGCCTGGGGGGTGGGGGGGGTTGGTACGTGTGCACCCTGACCCCAGCTTCGGTGTCCCATCTGCCCGCTTCGAACATTTCCTTCCTTTGTGGTTCTTTTTTAAACGCTGCAAGTTTTGAAGTCTAAAAATGTTGAAAGTAAAAAGTCAGCAAATGATGAAGATAGTCAATGAGTTGCTTTTAAAGAAGGAATGAATTATCCCCGCCCCCCCTTCCCTCCAAGCGACTCGCTGGGTACCCCCCCCCCCCCCCCCCCAAAACCAATAAACAAACTCCTCGAGTGCCAGCTGCATCGCTAATGACCGGAAACAATTACGAGCTGATAAAAGGAAACGCGTTGCGATATTGGCCAGCGCTTTATTTACGCACAATTTTCAGGTGAAATGTCTGACGGGGATTGCGAGAGGACACGTTAACCCCGTTCACCTCCACATTTTAGGAGGAGGACAAATTTGGAAATAGGACATGTGCTTGACTGGTGGCTGAAAGCCCTACCCCGCCCCCATAGTGTCCCTCTTACTGGGCATGCCCGCTGTGCTGTGTGACTGACTGAACGAAGGTTTGGGAGACGTCAAGGAGGCGGAGAATTAGACTCAAAAGAATTTCAGTTTGATAAACGCTTTCTGAATGACACTCATTTATATCTTGTTGGCATCCATACAACAAATTCGTGGTGTGCGATACTGCAAATTTTGGTATCGATTCGATACCAAGTAGATACAGCCCCAGTATTGCCGATACCGATATCGATACATTTTGACATTTATGGTATCTAATTATTTTTTAAAATTAAGTTAGCTGGATCATCGAATTGCTTATTCACAATCAGATTTCAACCTTTAAAGTGTTTTTGTGATGACAAAATTAGGACAAAGTTTATTGATAAATAGACAATACTTTATCAATGCCCCCCCCCCCCCAAAAAAACAAAAAAAAAACAAAACAAAAAAAACCCCAAAAAAAACCATTCCAACCATAACAAAATATTTTTGGAATATTCTTAAACAAAGTGCACAAAGTGATCATAGGAAAAGAAAGTTAAATACTTTATCATATACTGTTCAGAAACTACAAATACAAAAACTAAAATTAACTAAAATTCTGCCTAAAATTCTGCCTTCATTACTTCATTTTCAACCTAGAGAAAACATAAAACAACACACCAAACAAAATAAAGAGGAGGATGAGAGTGTGCAGTGGATCAAAAAAATGTTGAAGACGTCCTCGTCATATTAAATTCCGAAAGAATTAACGCATAACAGGTGCTCTTCAAATTTGGCGGGCAAAAAATGTCAATTTAAAAAAAATCCTTTTTAATTTAGCGATTAATTGTGATGAATCAAAATTCCATGATGTGATTAATCTGGTGAAAATATTTCATCATTTGACAGCGCTAGTTATAAGCAACGGTTACTTAATCCCATGTGGGGGATCCGCACGTCGACTGGAGATATAACAACACTCTCACAGGCGTATTTTCTTTATCCTCTGTGAAGAACGACTTTTTACTTTAATGAACTTGACAATTACTGCGACTTCCTGAGGAGCTGAGATGTCTCCTAATATATC